>NC_090731.1:89340035-89345035 GCF_036898095.1 Palaemon carinicauda
ACGTTAGAAATTTGTAATCAAGTCTTTGTGCCGAGCATGTAAATATAAACCATTTAACAGTTTATTTTATGTTACTTATTTACTAAAATATTGTTATTCATCCAATATGCTTTTAATAGCTTAATCTTTGCTTTCCATTTCTTCACACCAGGCTGCTTTCAAAATTTGGGTCATTGGCCTAACTCGAATCTGTGTTTCCACTTGGGGTTGCAACTTGGCTTGTAATAATAATATTAATAATAACAATAATATTACAGTCTCCTTCAAATACGTCTTACGATAAAAACTGAACACTTGCAACAGAGCTTGGGGCTCTAGCGTGATCCAAAAAGGGATTTAAAGGACCCACAAATGCCAAAAGTAGTCGAGTAATTGGAAAATGAAAAACCGTACATAAAAGAGGATTTCATCAATGCTATATTTGATCTTGGGGAAAGTAGATGCGAAAATTTATATCTGGTGTTCTTTTTTTTTCAGTTTCAAACTTTTCGCTTGAGCCAAGCCGTCCAAGTAAACTATGGAAAACTAAAATATGTCAAGTTTTACACTCGAAGTACGACAAAGGATCGTTGGAGAAACAATTCATTATATGAAATGCAAATACTGTCACTCTGCCTTCTAAAAAGCAGAAAACCCTTCTTTATAAAATTATCATTCAATCTTTTTTAGTTTTGCCTTAAGGACCTTGAGTATTTGATCTTACTAAGCAAGTATCAATAACGATATTAAAAAGAAAGTCCACATCAGGAAATGGGATGTTATCAGTATATATAATGCCAATGGTATACTAGAATATTCCATCATGCATAAAAGGATTAATGGTGATAATGCAATGCAAGTCTCAAAACATAGCAGAACAAACACAATAGAAAAAAGGATAAACAGAAGCAGAAGCTTCTCATATGTTTTCTCAGCACAAGCGAACTACAAGAGCACTGCTTTGGAGGAGAAAGTATCAACGTCAGGGGTTCTGAACCAGGTGAGAAAATAACATGTGAATCAGTAGCAATCACTACTGATCAAGAAAGCTTTTTTTTTTTTTTTTTTTTTTTTTTTTTTTTTTTTTTTTTTTGTATGCCTTACACCAGAAAGCTACATTAAAAGCAGCCTGGACTACTACAGGAACACAATAACAAAACTGGAAATGTAATTTGTATTATATATTTCTCTCCGCTCAAATTGAATTGACCACAAAATGAAAACAATATAATTGTCTAACGGGGGTAACTTAAGACAGGAAAGGTGCTTAAAGTCTAAGATGACACTATAATGTGGTCTTGTTACGTGGCAACTACAGAATATAACCCGTTGGCAATTGTCAGCAGTGACAGAATATCATAAAGGTGAGGGGTGTTGATGAGAAGTGGTTATCAATCACTCACTGTGAACCCAAAGAGGAACAAAAGCTTCGTGTTTCCTGTAGGCAAGATGTCTTCGAAGTGCAAAAGGTGTCGAGAAAATACAGGTCAAACACACAAACAGTTCTCAGTACTCGACTAGATTAATCTAGTTGACTGGTGGAATTCTTTTCATCATGTTACACGAATCTGGTGTTCTCCAGCCAACACAAGAAACACCTGTTGCACTTGCGGGGAGGATAAACCAGTGCGACAGGTGTTCAACAATATGGCAAAGCACATGTGCATGTTTGTATGTGAGCACTCAGGTGGCTGTGTGTGTGTGCGAGGCTATTGGCTAAAGGAATGAGGTTTTCTGCATACACTTAATTGCTAATCAACATGCATGAACAGAATTGACGATGTTAATATCTATAACATTTTTTTTACATTGGTAAGACAAACAATTATTGTCGAACATGGCATTCAGACTCACATCTTTAAACGTTTTTAGTAGCATTGGGAAAAAAATGTTGTTCATATATTTATTTGTTTTTAGTAAAAAATTTAAATTCCTCAAAAGACAAGTTTTACAGAGAATATCTCCGAAGGAAACATTTGTTGTCCAAACATCTATAAAACTGGTTTTGATCAAACAAAATTAGAAGCAAATTCTCTAAAAAAAAAAAAAAAAATTTAAAGAGAACATCTTTAAGAAATAGAATTTTGGAAAGGTAAATAAAGTATTTAAATTTTCAAATCACAATCAAACATGTTTTACAGCGTTGAAAAGCATTTTCATAAAAATCTAATTTGGAAGTAGTCTCTTACAGAGTTTGATTTTAGGAGTTTCAAAATTCAAAGATGAGGTTGCAGTTACGCCTTTCACCTTAAATTCTTGCCTTGAGAGAAATTGAATAAAATAAAGCGTCCATGCACGAAAGCAAAGATGAAGGTGTGGGCACATCTAATGCGAGTGCATACATCATACATACACTTTCTTCTCTTCCTTCTCGCCATTATGCTTTGAATGAATCTCTCCCTACAACAATAAAAAAAGAGAAGAGATGTAAGTCAAGGGCAAAAGTCGTTTGAGCAAAGAATTAAAAGTTTTCCCAATGTTGTGTTGAATCCGTTAGAATTCATTAACAAACCTTTTCGAGAATTCTGCAGCTGATAGAATATTAACAGTCGTTATTGATGTATTGCTAGATTGGTTAAATTATGAGAGAGAGAGAGAGAGAGAGAGAGAGAGAGAGAGAGAGAGAGAGAATTATTAAATATACGATTCAAAATTATTTCCAATTAACAAAGTTTTTTTTTTTTTTTGATGAACATTACTTCCAAGGTTGAGCGAGTTGCCAACAACCTCTAGAGTAAATATTAAGTGTGTTGCTCGGCCAAGACCAGTGTTGCCAATAGACAAAACAGCTCTACAACCTACAAGAGACAAAGGCTCTTTCAATGGCAGTGAAATGTGACCTTTGGCTACAATGATTCCCTTGTAAGTGAGAAAATTACAATGCAGTGGAAGTTGAAATATATAATTAAAAAAATCGACAAAACAAGGATACTGTGAAATTAGCTTAGCTTTATATGCATTGAACTTCAATTGTTATATTAGATTTGTTACTCTGTTCTTCGAAAGATAGAAAAATAACAGAACATGAAATAGTTCCACTGAAAAATAACAACCTAAGCGATGAAGTCTAATAAACGACTAATAAAATCTACACTGCAGCTTGGCACTTGATTAAATTGGCGACAAACCTGGAATGGAGTTTCTCTGGAATATGTTTGTTCAACACCACATAGTTCATCAAACTTCGCTATACGTGGCATAAAGAGCAACAGAAAAGATGGAACAAGGACAATGGAATCCTGAAAATTGCCAGAGAAAAACCACGAACCAAAACGCAAATTCTGATGAAAAGAGTAAAAGTTGACTGGATTGACCACTAGAAAAAAAGAAAAAAACTATCACCTGGACGTCTCAAGAGAAGTTAAGATACGATGAACTCGGCACAGCAGGCACTGGTGCGATGAGGTCACACTTGGACACACTTATAATTTCCCGTCGATGAAAGTCCTTCTTGAATTTGGTTTCAACAAGTCAGGAGAGAAAGAAAGAGAGAGAGACGACAGTGAGAGCGAGCCTACGAGACTCTAAGAGCTCCCAGTCCTTTCCACAACACCTTTGACAACCGACTAAACCCTCACGAGATCCCGACCGCCTGGCTTACGATAACTTGCACCCGACCGCTGGCGCGCACACCTCGAATCTCCTCCGGGAATGCCTAAGACCATCTTTGCTACTTTTACTCGACGACTTTCCACCTTCGCTTGATTCCAACCATGCGTTTCTGGAGTCACGGGGTGAGATATTAGGCAGTCTACCATCATCACTAATGATATTCATAATGGGAGAAGGAAGAACTCGAAGCTGTCTCAATTTACGCTAGTTGGCAACCGCTCCTGGCTCCAGCTGATTCTGACAGGTCTACGAATCCTCCAACCCCGATGACCAGTCAGTGGTCCCCCTCCCCCACCCCGAACCACATCATCTATCATCCAAATACTGCCCATGATAAAGGCTATCCAATAAACCCCTATTTTCCCTACGACAGCTTCGTCGCCAGAGTTCATGAACGAAAGCAATGGCCACCCCGCCCCCAACGAGACGAGCTCCCTGGGGGATTGCTAAGAAAAAAAAAAATCAAAGCTACCCCTAGATACTCATCAGCTGTCAGGAGAACTGCACGTTGTAATGAGAAAGAAGGATCCGTGATATTTGCTGGAATGCAAGTAGCGTGTTTTGTAAAGCATATGGCTTATGTCTAGATCTATTTCTGAAGAAGAAAACGTTAATAATAATAATAATAATAATAATAATAATAATAATAATAATAATGCAGTTCTCACAGAAACTCAAAATGTGAAAAATTGACTAATTAGCAAAGATGCGAAGTACATCTGAGAGAGAGAGAGAGAGAGAGAGAGAGAGAGAGAGAGAGAGAGAGAGAGAGAGTTCGAAGTAAAAAATGGTAAAGTTAACAAGTAGGTAGAAACAATGAATAATAAAATTAAGGCTATTTACCAATACAGTATATCTTGTGTTTCGTAACAAATGATCACGGTAAGATTTACCTGTGAATACAAGAGGACTTGTCACTTGGATCCAGTCATAAAGAATGATCGTGTGATTTCGAACAACAGTGATGTACTGTAAAGGAGAATAAGAAGATATTCGAAATAAATACGAGATGAAATGGAATTAGTGATAAGGAGGGAACTGGATGATGAATGTGATAATCATGAGAAATAAACTAGGAAAACTAGAAAAAAAGTGAGAATGAAAAGCTAGAATTCCGCTCTCCGCCCCCACATTCATGAACAACCCCTTCTCCTTCTTCACCCACAACTCCCACACCCCGTTCCTCCTCCAAACCAGAGCGATCTCTATCCCACCCCCACAGACCCCCCACAATCCCAGTAAGATGCCATCCCCTTTTGTGTATTTCCTCACCATCGAACCTTTGACTTAGTGGGTTAACTTCAGCAGATATTTTCGAGGCAAGTGGAGCAGGAGCAGGTCTCGGGGTTACGATGGAGAAGTCCGCCTTGGCCTACTGCTGTCTGGACTGTTACTACTGCTTCGACAAT
>NC_090731.1:89355035-89362535 GCF_036898095.1 Palaemon carinicauda
CAGTAATGAAACCGGCATTCACTTTCATCTCAGACTTTTTAGACAAATATCTTGAGACGAAGCTTTTTCATTTTCAGTTTCTGCCATCCACGACCGTAGGAAGTGAACACTGAACAACTATAAATTTCAACTTATTTCATCTCCTTCGTAAATGCCTCGGCGCCAGGTGTCAGACCACACAAAAAGACGACCAGACAAACAAGAGGGGGAGGTTCAGGGGGACAAAAGGATTTAGACAGGATAAAAACAAGAAGAAGAAGAAAAAGAAGAAGAAGAAGATGGTGGTTTTCAGGATGCTCAAAGGTCGACGGAGTGTGTGCGTGTTAGGGAAAGTCCAATTATTATCGCCAACACCACCTTCCCCGACCCACGGAAAAGGAGGAGCGACTTGTCTTACCGTTAACCATTGCCTGAGTTGTTGATGGCATTCATTTTGGGTATAGAAAATTCACAATAAACGAAAACTGATGAATAAACTAGGAATGAGGAACAACAGGCTTCGGCTAAAATGATTCTGGTAGACGAAAGGTACAACTTTCAACGGGTAGGATCAGAAAATAAAGATTTTATTGAAGGATACGAATTTGGAAGGGATTTTGATAAAAGACATTTGAAAAACAAAGCCCTTATCATAAATAGAAATTCTGACATAACAACCCTACTATTTGATTAACTAAATAATTCATTCATGAACATGAATTAAGATAAAAGAACCTTAGAGAAAGATGATTATCTAATAGTAATACCTGGGACAGAAGTTTAACAAACAAGGCTAGTACCTCCACCTTCTTGAGTTTTTTCTCAATAATCCCCTCTCTTATTAAGGATATGTGATAAACGTGACCGTAATCCAGCCGAAAATTATTATAAAAACAAATCTGCAATAAGACACATTCCCCAATTTACGAGACGAGAAACGAAATATTGCAGTTATTTGAAGACAGGTTAGAAAGAGAAAGTTACGAGAAATACCTGGATGTATTTATCAATTTAGAAGGACAGAATACAAAAAGCATTGAAGAGTTTTCGTTAATCTGAATTTGAAGCTCATAATGAGTCATTGGTGGATGAAAAGAAGACGAGAAAACCCTAATTTTCCCAATCCTATCACCGTCTTAAACATCATTATCAATAAAACATAAAAGTAGATCATGAACAACATGACTATGCAATTGAACTATAATATATATCACAATTACAACCTTTGAAAGTTAACAAAAGTCCTAAACACAATAACCCCTTTATTAACCAGAAACGAAAAAAAAAAATGAACTATAGGCATAACCTTCAAACAAGCCTACAGCACACTGTATTATCCTTTCCCTACAAGAGAGGCCGGAGCGTGACTTTCCCGACAGAAAAGGTCATCTCTATTTCAATCTCGGGAACCTCCGAAATTGCCTGTGGCTGTATGGCGCAGACGGAACCATACCTTAACAGACCAGAGTTACCAGACAAGCACTTGCCCTACACAACGTGGAGGTCAAGCCCCGATAACCTGGGAAGGAGAAGCAGCACAATTTCATCTCGCTTCCCTGGCTTATAAAAGGACATTCCATTTTACACTTTCTCTCGCGATAAGTGAAATTATTAGTAATTTGGAAAAGCAACTTCACAGAATGAAACGAGTAAGCCTACTTTCGCAGAACATATTCTCAAATATTGGAAAATGAATGATAGCCTTACACGGAATATTGAATCGGATTAATGTGTTAAGCACTCCGTAATTATACATAAATAGGTTTAAAGGTGTGGTGAAAAAAATGTTTAAGATATAATACTCTTCCAAGCTTACCTCTACAGGTAAATTACGTTCTCTCAGCAATTCAACTCACCTGAAAAGAAAAGAAAAATATATGAAATAGTAGAAAAAAATCTAAGAAAGTTATAAAGATATATTAAACCGTTTATGAAATATATGATAAAATATAAAAAAGGATTTATGAAATAGTTGAAAAATTGATATATGAAATAGAAAAATAAATGTAAAATAGAAAATGTATTTATTCAATAGTAGAAAAAAAAAATCTATAATAAATAGAGGAAAAAAGTATATATGAAACAGTAGATAAGCGATTATATATATATATATATATATATATATATATAGTATATATATATATACAGTACATACACACGCGCGCGTGCGCACACACACACAAACACACACATTATATATATATATATATATATATATATATATATATATATATATATATATTTATAATATATATATATATATATATATATATATATTTATAATATATATATATATATATATATATATATATATAATAGAATAGTAAAACAAGTAAATGAATGTTTGTATATAAAAATAGGAAAATTGAGTAGATAAAATCATTGCAGAATTCAAAGTTGAGCACGAAAATACTAAAATTCTTGATTTAATCATTTACATTTCATTAACAACACCAAAACTACATACAAAGTTACCTATAGTAAAGGCATAAATATCTTATTATATAAAATCCAATGTGTTAAACAGATAGCCTAAGGTGTCATGAAAACTACCTCTAAACCTAACGAATATCAAAAGGGAAAATGCATAGCAACGTAAGGGACAACTGCAAATTACTAACAGACGTGAAACTGATCTTCAAAACAATAGTCTACGCCTGAGATGTAATTGGTGAAGTTGCAGGTCTCTTTCCCTCCTTGTCCCCAGGCAACATGAATGACACAAGGAACTTCAAAAGTCTCAATTTTAATGGAAACTAATATACTACTATTACTAATGATAATAATAGTAGTAATAACTCAAGAGTCCGGCAGAAGCACTTTGATTCAGAGCCCATCAAACTAAACACACACATATTCAATAATCTCTTATTCTATATATATACATATATAATATATATATATATATATATATATATATATATATATATATATATATATATATATATATAATTAGGCTACAGCATATGCAGAAATTGACTGCACTTGGTGATAGCATTTGCGCAGAGATTACAACACGGGCATATTACTACCCCGAAGACCAAGAAGTGAAAGAGGTACCTGGAGGTGTGAGCAAACCAAGGAAATAAAAACAAGAGTTATATCCTTGAAGGGCGCAGGAAGGGAAACAGAACAAAGCCCGCAGAAGTAAAAGTGAAGGGGCGACTTCATTGGGCTGGTCTTGGGAGAGGAAACCCGGACCCTCTGGACGAACCTCTTGACACACGACCCAACCCCCCCTCCCTGTGAAGGGGATCAGCAGGACTGGAGGATTATTCTACTCCTTGGTAGAATGATCAAGGAGTCATCATGTCATAACGTCTTATATAGCAATGTATAAAATTATTTACATCTCCCCTATATAATAAAAAGCAAGTGTCTGAATATATACATATATAAATATCTACTGTATACGGAATATATCTTTTATCCAGTCACGCACAGCTCTCTCCATCCCTTGGGTACGGGGGGAGAGGGAGTGGACATACCCTGGTGAGAAGGGACGCGTGAGTGTGCATATACATCTAAATATTTAGCCGTAATTTTTGGAGGGTTGCGTACACTACTTTGTGTTTGTCTGTATGTGTATATGTGTTTATGGAAATATATAAATATATATATATATATATATAAATGCTCAAAAACATACACACACACAAACACACATATACATTATATATATATATATATATATATATATATATATATATATATATATATATATGTATATGTATATATATATATATATATGTATATATATATATATATATATAGAGAGAGAGAGAGAGAGAGAGAGAGAGAGGAGAGAGGAGAGAGAGAGAGAGAGAGAGAGAGAGAGATTGATTAAATTAACGATCTGTATTACATAGTAATAATTCTACAGATATTACTACTGACAGATGTTTCATGATAATGTTCAAATAAAACATTCGAATTTATTTGTTAATACATTGACATTTTAACATGAACTCTAACAAAAGGAAATTGTTGTGAAAAACTTAAATCAAACATAGTAAAATCAAAGTTATCAAAGTTAGTGTATGTATGTCTGTATATTTATAAACACCCAACACATAAATATATACTGTGTATGTATATATATATATATATATATATATATATATATATATATATATATATATATATATATATATACCGCTTTTATCGCTCAGGAAGCTGACCCCAAGCCCTTTTCCTATGAGACCATTTACTGCTAGGAGTAATGGCGGACGGTACGCACATACACTTACACACGCGCGCACACATACACATAAACATACATATATTACCATTATCAACAGCCGTGACTAGTTCACTGCAGGACAAAGGCCTCAGACATGTGATTCCACTCGCGTCTATTATGGTTTTTCTGTGCCAGACTATACCCGGCTACTATTCTTGGCTCGTCAATCGATCGTCTTCCTTCTCTTCTTTCCCCTGCTTCTTATGCAATCTCTAGGGAACCTTTCTGTTATTCTCGTTGTCCATATATTTTCTCTCATTCTCATTATATGTCCTGCCCATAACCATTTCTTTTTCTTATATTTTGTTAGAATGTCATATACTTTAGTTTACTCTCGCATCCATGTTGCTCTTTTTCTGTCTCTTAGTGTTGTTCCCACCATTATTCTTTACATAGCTTTTTGAATTGTAATTAGCCTATGTTCTAAAGCTTTAGTAAGGCTCCAAGTTTCTGATGCATGAGTTAATACTGGTAGGAACTTCTCATTAAAACTTTTCCTTTTAGAGAAAAGTGGCATTTTACTTTTCATAATCTGATTATGTTTAAAGCTCTACATGCCAAGCTTATCCTCTTTCAATTTCTGTTTTATATCCTGTGGAAATATTTACTGTCTGTCTTAAGTTCGTACATTCACTAACAATCTCTAGAGGATTGTTCATAACTCTCATTTGTTGTGCCTTCAGTTGCATTGAACATTGTCTTAGTTTTACTCAATTTCATTTTTAGTTCTACATTTCTGATCTCACTATTTTAACCTTTATCATCTTTTGCAATTCCTCCCATGAATCACTAAACAGAACTATAGTATGTCATCTAAAAGCTTAAGTTGTTAAGGTATTCCCCAATAATATAAATTCCAACATTTTCCCAATCTAAATCCTTTAAACATTTCTTTTAGGTACGATGTGAATAATTTAGTACTATTTTCCAATGCGTTAAAGATAAAGAATACATAAATAATACCACCTAATACAGCCCAATACATAAAATATATATTAAAGCCCTCACTATTGTCTGATCCTCCAACACTTGCGCATCTAATCAATTATACAGTAATTTTATATACTGAAGGGAACCAAAGCATCTGTTGGCCTAAAACGACACATGCGGAAACCGATAACCCACGAAGCCTTACAACTGGTCCAAAGTTCCATCCTATTTATTAGGATTCGTAATCATTAACTAAGTATCGGGGTCTGGAAAAAAAATTTAATGCCATAGCTATGGGTTCAAGGTAATTATAATAGATTAGAACAGATTTTGTTTGAAATCTTTTAAATTCTAAACTTATTTAAAATCACACTAAAGCAAAGGTGTCTCTCAGCTCCGGTACAGGATACCGAGACAAGAAGAGGTAGCATCGGAATTGCATCGTCGCTAAATACAAAGTCATCAAAGGAAATTGTCGATTGCGATAAACTATCCAGAAATACATTAAGCTATCCCCAGATAAAATAGGTTCAATAATACCATCAATATTGATTCTGGCCTTTTTATCACCCGGAAGTTGGCATGAACGGGTTCCTATATTACTTGTCACTTAATCTCAACACTACGGTGTAAATGTAAAAGTCTGTTAGCGAACTCTAGAATTTGAAAATACAATATATATGTAAAATAAATTCACAAAATTATATTAAAATCATCATATTTCTCTCCTATTCATTTAGTTCTCTCTCTCTCTCTCTCTCTCTCTCTCTCTCTCTCTCTCTCTCTCTCTCTCTCTCTCGTGGAATTTGCGAAACAGCAGCCATTCGAAATGTATAATATTGGCTGAGGCATTCAACCACACACGTAATTATCCCTTTGTTGTCAAATTCCAGCGAGCATGACAGTATTATCGTCCAACATTCCGCACGAAGGGATTTTATAATCTAGTTCGATATGACGGAAGGGTCACACCTGATAAAGGCTGTTGGATTTCACTCCCTAATCCACTTCCACTCAAATAATATAACAATCGCTCATTGCGTAATTACAATCAAAAGATACCTGATTTAGAAATAGAAATTATATAATCTTTATTGAGGGGATTAATTTTCTAGTGTTTAAAAGAACGCTTAATCATTGCAGTAGACTAATTAAATTAGGAAAAGAGACTTCATGAGATGATGATAATTTTATATAATTAGATTGCGATTTGATGAAATCTAGAAGAATAAGATGATAAACAGAGATGTCATGGCATAGTAATTAATTCCCTAAATTTGCCTATGGTTAATATGTAAATTTAAATAAACAAAAGTTTCATAACATAATAGGAATTTATTGAATTGGATTACAATTTAGTAGAATGCAAAAAAAAAAAAAAAAAAAAAAAAAAAAAAAAGATGAACAACAATTTCGTGTAATATAAATGAATTTAACCGAGAATTCCCTCATCTTATATGCGACATTCATAAAGTTCTAGAGAGGCATGTCTATGAGTTTTATCCATTTTAATTTTCCCCATAAAACTCTATAGATATTGTTCAAATTAAGAGGAAGAAATAAGAATTGGATATACATCGTGGATGTCGAAGGCATTGGTAACCGATTATATAAAACGAAAAAAAAGGCAATTCCCACGACTATATAAAGGTGTGTAGTTTCTTTCCCATGATAACATAAGTGGTTAAGTAAGAGAGAGAGAGAGAGAGAGAGAGAGAGAGAGAGAGTGTGTGTGTGTGTGTGTGTGTGTGTGTCTCAAGTGGTCACGTCCGCATTTTGAGAATTATCAGTCGCTTCTTTATCAGCACTCGCTAAATAAGACAAAAAGAAATGTTCGCTGATAAAAATACGCCTCATTAAATCTGTAACAGACAGCAACAATACAATTTATGATGCAGTAACAAATAAATATTCATTCTATGAAATTCAAGTTTTGAAAAATGGAAATGCAATTATTTCTTATCTGGAAACCGACAGGAAGTCCAAATTGTGATATAGAGAGGCAAATAACCCAAAAATACACATGGATACATAAGAATTTTGTCTTATGTATTCTAGCTTCTGGTAATCACATATGTATTAATTTCTCTGAGGGAGGCCGACCGAAATAGCAAATTACAGGAAGAGTAAACAGACACAAACATCTACGTAATACAAACAAACAAACGAACACTAATAACTTCTACACCTGATAAAAGATAAGAAATTCCACCTGAATTTAAAGAAACTTCATATTATTCTCCAAAAGTAATCGAAAACAACTGATCAGTTATTTTTCAAATGGACATAGATTTTATAAATTCATATGATTCTAGTGGCCATAAAAATCTCAAAAATATTCAAATAGC
>NC_090731.1:89369410-89371910 GCF_036898095.1 Palaemon carinicauda
ATCCCCAGATAAAATAGGTTCAATACATACCATCAATATTGATTCTGGCCTTTTTATCACCGGAAGTTGGCATGAAAGGGTTCCTATATTACATGTCACTCAATCTCAACACTACGGTGTAAATGTAAAAGTCTGTTAGCGAACTCTAGAATTTGAAAATACAATATATATGTAAAATAAATTCACAAAATTATATTAAAATCATCATATTTCTCTCCTATTCAATTTTAGTCTCTCTCTCTCTCTCTCTCTCTCTCTCTCTCTCTCTCTCTCTCTCTCTCTCTCTCTCTCTCTCTCTCTCTCGTGGAATTTGCGAAACAGCAGCCATTCGAAATGTATAATATTGGCTGAGGCATTCAACCACACACGTAATTATCCCTTTGTTGTCAAATTCCAGCGAGCATGACAGTATTATCGTCCAACATTCCGCACGAAGGGATTTTATAATCTAGTTCGATATGACGGAAGGGTCACACCTGATAAAGGCTGTTGGATTTCACTCCCTAATCCACTTCCACTCAAATAATATAACAATCGCTCATTGCGTAATTACAATCAAAAGATACCTGATTTAGAAATAGAAATTATATAATCTTTATTGAGGGGATTAATTTTCTAGTGTTTAAAAGAACGCTTAATCATTGCAGTAGACTAATTAAATTAGGAAAAGAGACTTCATGAGATGATGATAATTTTATATAATTAGATTGCGATTTGATGAAATCTAGAAGAATAAGATGATAAACAGAGATGTCATGGCATAGTAATTAATTCCCTAAATTTGCCTATGGTTAATATGTAAATTTAAATAAACAAAAGTTTCATAACATAATAGGAATTTATTGAATTGGATTACAATTTAGTAGAATGCAAAAAAAAAAAAAAAAAAAAAAAAAAAAAAAAAAAAAAAAAAAGATGAACAACAATTTCGTGTAATATAAATGAATTTAACCGAGAATTCCCTCATCTTATATGCGACATTCATAAAGTTCTAGAGAGGCATGTCTATGAGTTTTATCCATTTTAATTTTCCCCATAAAACTCTATAGATATTGTTCAAATTAAGAGGAAGAAATAAGAATTGGATATACATCGTGGATGTCGAAGGCATTGGTAACCGATTATATAAAACGAAAAAAAAGGCAATTCCCACGACTATATAAAGGTGTGTAGTTTCTTTCCCATGATAACATAAGTGGTTAAGTAAGAGAGAGAGAGAGAGAGAGAGAGAGAGAGAGAGAGAGAGAGAGAGTGTGTGTGTGTGTGTGTGTGTGTGTGTCTCAAGTGGTCACGTCCGCATTTTGAGAATTATCAGTCGCTTCTTTATCAGCACTCGCTAAATAAGACAAAAAGAAATGTTCGCTGATAAAAATACGCCTCATTAAATCTGTAACAGACAGCAACAATACAATTTATGATGCAGTAACAAATAAATATTCATTCTATGAAATTCAAGTTTTGAAAAATGGAAATGCAATTATTTCTTATCTGGAAACCGACAGGAAGTCCAAATTGTGATATAGAGAGGCAAATAACCCAAAAATACACATGGATACATAAGAATTTTGTCTTATGTATTCTAGCTTCTGGTAATCACATATGTATTAATTTCTCTGAGGGAGGCCGACCGAAATAGCAAATTACAGGAAGAGTAAACAGACACAAACATCTACGTAATACAAACAAACAAACGAACATTGAATAACTTCTACACCTGATAAAAGATAAGAAATTCCACCTGAATTTAAAGAAACTTCATATTATTCTCCAAAAGTAATCGAAAACAACTATCAGTTATTTTTCAAATGGACATAGATTTTATAAATTCATATGATTCTAGTGGCCATAAAAATCTCAAAAATATTCAAATAGCACATATTCAAAAATATGTTTTTTTTTTTTTTTTTTTCTGTTTATGAATCAATACATAGATACAAACATTGCCATTGATTATTTTGATCATTTTCACGGTAATATAGAAAGTTATATAAATAACACTATATTTTATAAAAATTAAAAGATAACCAAGTAGTTTTATACATTAAATCAGTAACTCAGTAAAGGTTATCTAAAGCTTTAATAAAAATATATGATAAGGCCGCATATGAATCATCAGAGAGAGAGAGAGGAGAGAGAGAGAGAGAGAGAGAGAGAGAGAGAGAGAGAGAGAGAGAGATTAAAACCACATTATCAGATTTATCAGAATAAAGATTTTATTGATAAAAAAGCTGAAATATATCACCCAGCTGAATTCTAATCAATGTTCTCATCAGTCCCCCTCTCTCTCTCTCTCTCTCTCTCTCTCTCTCTCTCTCTCTCTCTCTCTCTCTCTCTCTCTCTCTCTCTCAATATTTTTTTCTTGCAATACAACTAATTTTCCAAAGAAATCTAAGACTTTTAAGAAAATGCACACAATACCAATGCCACCTAAAATAAAAGTCATTCACTCAGATGTGCCCCCAAAAAATACATTTGAAGGTCTTAGGACTCATAATATTCT
>NC_090731.1:89381910-89389410 GCF_036898095.1 Palaemon carinicauda
TTTCATGATTTTTTTTTTCTTTTTTGTCTGAATTCTTTCTATCCCAAGAGCAACAGAAGAGGTTAAGGTAGCGGTACCCGGTCGATGAGACCCACCCCAACAAAACATGAGTATACATTAATTATAAATGTACTGTATATGTATATATACATATATATGTATACATATTGACAAATATGTGTATATATACAATTGTATATATTTATGTATATAACTACATATACATAAATATACACAATAAATATATATATATATATATATATATATATATATATATATATATATATATATATATATATATATATATAGCAATTAAACCTATTTGATTATATGCTCTAAATCCAGATTGGGGCAGTAAAGGGCACAAGTCATTTAATCTCTGATGTAAATAAATAGAATAAATAAACATGAGATATCTAACCCATGAGACGCTCACACCAAAGACCTTCATTAACAGGATGCATCGTTCAAGGAGTCTCCCTAAAGGAAAAACCAATTTATCATAAAAACCAGCTTACGTGCTTCAGGGCAGTATACTGTATAAAGTAGATCATAATCAGGGGATCACTGACGTTCAAAAATAGCTCGGCCCTTCATGACCTTACTTCCCTCCCCCATGGAAAGGTTAAACTTGAGTGGCTTAGTCACCTGAACAGTAAATACAATAAAAGGTGAACGTCCCAGTCGTATGAACGTTAATTAAACAGTAACAAACGCTAACAAAGAAGTGTAGCAGCTAGAGCTTCGGGCCGTCTGGTGGCTCCCGGATGGAGCACCTCAACTGGGATGTGTAGAAGCAGACAAAGAACCTTTTGCCTTGACATTCCACTGAATTAGAAAAAAAAAAAAACTTCCGATTCCTTTTTTTTTTTTAAATTACGAAAAATTTATTTTCCAGAAAACGCCAAGTACCGTAGCACCCCAGCGAACGAAACATCCCCTAGTCCTGGGGACTGGAGATTTCAACAGAGGATCTAAGGAATTGAAACCAGTTCTGGTCTGTGGTCTTTATGTCGTATAAAACAAGAGGGTATTGGCTTAACAAAAAAAAGAGAGCATTGGATTAATAGAATGCAATACAGTTTCAAATTAAAACAATAAGAGATTATTAGATTAGATTGGACTTATTAATTTGGGTCATACAGTCCAGTGCAAGGCCAGGGCTGACCATCCAACACCAAAATACTTCTTGGGAGAAATCCATCTGTTATATGCACGAGCGCGCCTTTGTGTGTGTGTGTGTGTGTGTGTGTGTGTGTGTGTGTGTGTGTAAGCTATAGTACCTAAGAGACCTATATAACACTTTATGAATAGGCTAGGTAGATTGAAGGTGGATTCTTCTTAAAGCACGGTTATTTTCTTTGTTAGCACATACACAGAATCGTTATGCATACACCTTACACCTAAAGAAGTGGGGTAGCTATCATAATTAATCATTAAATATTTTCCCATATGGAGAAGGTGGGATAGACACTTGAGCTATGGTAAGCAGCTGCTCTAAAAAGACACGGTGAGGTCAAACCGCGTTCTCTAGTCTTGCTTAGTGCCATAACTTCTGCAGTATAACATTACACTGTCTTAGAAAATGGTTCTGTTGCTTAAGAGTCTACTCAAGCACACTTTTCTGTCAGTTTCCTTTTCCATTCGTTTTCTTTTTTCTTTTTTTTTTTCCTAATTTATTTCTAAGGTTGCTGGGTGTTTCATAAAGAATTGGATGCAAGGTTGGGTATATGAATTAGGTTTATATAGCCCGGCGCAGGGACCTGTGAGACCATTCTCGTCTATGTGCAACTCTAGGTAGACCGACCAGTTACATTATGAGGACTAAGTGAGAAATGAGAATGCCAGATGGTTTATCGAGATATCCTCTTTCTTATCTGTTTCTTCATCTTGGATCCTGTTTTTCAAAATCATTCTTAGTTTCTTTCTATCTAAATATATTCCTGTTCATGTCGTTACTACTGTCATAATTCTATCCTATACTTTACTTCTCTGTAAATTTTCGTGCAATGGGCTTCTTTTCTTATTGGGACTTAGGAATTCAAATTTACTTTACCAACTGGAGTTGCAGCTTGTCTTGTAGTAGTAGTGATAGTAGTAGTAACAACAACAACAACAACAACAACAACAACAACAACAACAATAATAATAATAATAATAATTTCCTCTGAGATCTACAAATATGTGAAACAAGCAAAGAGCATCGCCAAAAACTCACCGAACTTTCAGCCTCTGAAGAGGTCAGCTTCTGCAAAGGGCACGGGCAGGCTTAGCAGGACAGCATATCGACGGGGCTCCATTCGAATTAGAATTAAAAAAGGAGCCTCAAGTATCTATAAGTAGCAGCAGTAGCCAGGTGACACAGGGATACGGCCCCCAAAGGGAAGAGCAAGAGGAGAAGGAGGAGAAGTAACGCCAGCAGAATTGTAGCCAAGGCTAACAACTAGCACCCACCCTACCTGACTCGTTCGGTTGTGCTGGACTAACAACTCTCGCCTGGTTCTTCACAATCTCTCTCTCTCTCTCTCTCTCTCTCTCTCTCTCTCCTCTCTCTCTCTCTCTCTCTCTCTCTCGTTTTACTATAGTAATACTTGATATTTTTTTATATCCTATTACAGTATGAAGCCACATTTTTTACATGTCATTACATATTTACCTAAGGACACAAGATAAGAAGAAATCTGAGTTTTGCTTTAAAGTACGATATCTTTATATATATATATATATATATATATATATATATATATATATATATATATATATATATATCCTTTTAAAACCAAATAAGGATTATTAAGGACTAGTATTACGTAATGATTTAGCTTGAAACGCATCTTGTCTTTTCAGGATAGCATATAAAACCACTATCAAATTGCAAGTCAATCATGAATTTACCGCAAAAAACCGAGACCTCAGAGTTAAAAGCCAGAGCGAGAGAGAGAGAGAGAGAGAGAGAGAGAGAGAGGAGAGAGAGAGAGAGAGAGAGAGAGAGAGAGAGAGAGAATTTTCTATCCTTTTCAACCTTAGATTCTTCAAAGTTCATTTATGTAAGAAACATGATGTATATTTCCCTTTAACACTATGATTGTCCTAAATACTGTACATTTTGCTAACAGTAATTATCGCAAACAAAATACAGTAACTAATTATGTGAAAAAATCTTCAGAATTCAATTAACTATTATCTCTTGCACATCTTGAACTTTTCGCACTCCCAATCAGATACTCCGCTTTATTATTATTATAACTTGCTAAGCTACAACCATAGTTGGAAAAGCAGGATGCTATAAGCCCAAGAGTTCCAACAGGGAAAATAGCCCAGTGAGGAAAAGAAATAAGGAAATAAACTGCAAGAGTAGTTTAAGGACAATAATAAGATTAATATAAATCTTTCATATCTAAACTATAAAAGCTTCAAAATAACAAGAGGAAGAGAAACAAGATTGAATAGTGTGGCCGAGTGTACCCTCAAGCAAGAGAACTCTAATCCAAGAGAGTGGAAAACTCAATTTACTAAATTGGTCTCCCTATGCCCACTGCTTCTCACAAAAATCGATCTGGAAGTTCAGATGAATGCAACTTGGCAACGGGACGAGATGTGACCTCATCTATTACTTACATTAAAACTTACGTCACCTTTGATCGATTAGTTGAATCGTGATTGCTAAACTGTTGCATAAATCGTTTTGAAATATCACAGGAATGAATTAAAAGATTCTTAAATACTGCCTAATCATCCAAGAGTTCATATCATAGATAACTACTTATATAAAAATATACATATGTGTGTAGTGTATATTTACAAACACACACACACACACACACACACACACACATATATATATATATATATATATATATATATATATATATATATATATATACAGTATATATATAATATATATATATACAGTATATATAATATATATATATATATATATATATATATATATATATATATATACAGTATATATATAATATATATATACAGTATATATAATATATATATATATATATATATATATATATATATACAGTATATATAATATATATATATATATATATATATATATATATATATATACAGTATATATAATATATATATATATATATATATATATATATATATATATATATACTGTATATATACATATATATACATTATATACATATATATATATATATATATATATATATATATATATATACTACATACCTACATACGAGTGTACATACGTAACACTATTCATCTTAAATTTGAGATTAACGCGATAGCAAAAGGAATCAGCTGATACTATTCAAATAGATGTAACTTCAGGTGTGATTACAATTAGCCCAAAATATTTTCCATAAAAAATCACAAAGTTATTTTAGTTAATCTTTCTCATAATGGACACTTAATCATTATTACCTCTAAACATTGTTTGACATATATTTTAATACTTTGTTTATAAACAAGTCACTTTTCACATTGATTATTTTTCTAATATATACTAATTTCTTTACTTCTATTTCTTCATTATCCCAATAATTCTCAGCCTTTTATTTCTGGAAACCTTCCATTACATAAAATTTATTTTTATCACATCTAGATTAATTTTCTAAACACTAGTAAAATACTCATTTAAATATCGAAAATATCTATATTAACAACGAGTCCATCAGAGTTTTACTCACTTGATTATTATTATTATTATTATTATTATTATTATTATTATTATTAATATTATTATTAATATTATTATTATTATTATTCAGGCTATAATACACAACACTTGCAATTTGCTTTGCTTCGTCTGGAACCATCACTTTAGGTTGCAACTCACTTTTACTCTCACGTAGGCCCTTATAACCCTGCATAACATACATAGAGACGTACATATATGCACATATACATACAGTACATACGTACAGGAGCTTGGCCGCCACGCCTATACGGCCATCTATGACAACAGTTAGATTTCGAGGTGATATTTCAAAGAAAGATTTCAGGTTTCACACAGAGAGAAAGGGGAAATACAGCTTGTTCTCTCTCTCTCTCTCTCTCTCTCTCTCTCTCTCTCTCTCTCTCTCTCTCCTCTCTCTCTCTCTCTCTCTCTCTCTCTCTCTCTCTCTTCTTACACAAAGTTGTTAAAGGAAGAAAGGGCGAAGAGGAGATTGGAGAAAAAAGAAAGTGATAAAGGACTGGTAACGGTAAGAGTTACAGGAAAGATAAATAATAAAGGGAAAAATAATGAGAACCAAAGAACTCAGATTGTAAGATGAGAGAGAGAGAGAGAGAGAGAGAGAGAGAGGAGAGAGAGAGAGAGAGAGAGAGAGAGAGAGAGAGAGAGAGAGAGAGAGAGAAATATAGTATAGTCAACGCTTCCATGGAGAGGAGAAAGGAGGGGTGGGAGGAGGGGTACGATCACAAATCAATAAGGGTACTATAAACTAAATATTCCGAAACGTATTTTAAGACGAAAATAATAACAATGATAAACTATCACTATCATTATCATCATCATCATATCCTCTAATTATAATTGATCACTAAAAACGTCATACGAGCGACGAAGACTTGGTGCCACCACTAAAGACCGTTCCGCTACGGTCATCTTTCTTATCGGAAAACAGCTGAAGCCCACATTCCCACTGACATAAGCACAGCCGTCTTGCTGCCATTCTTCAACCACACCTTACTTTTCATTAACTTAACTGACGATATAACAAGAACTCGACCTATATAAATATCGACACAGATACACAGATGTGGCAGTGGCAGTGACTGTGATGTCTTGTTTTCTTTAGTGCCCCTTCGTCAGATTAAAGGGCTTTATGTTTCATATATATACATATGTATGTATACTGTAGATAGTTAGAGAGATAAATGGACAGGTTTATCATAAGCCCTTCAATTAGGTCGAGAACAATTTCAGTGCAAACCACACTTGCTCAATAATGTCAAGTTAAGCAGGTTATAAGTTCATGAAATTAATTTCGAATGTTGCTATCGTAAGAGGAAAAAAAAAACATAAAAATTGTTCTAAAAACTCCAATGTATACGAATTTTATCAAGAAAAAATTCACATTAATAGTTATTAAGCAAAATTATTAAGGTGTGATAAATATCCGAGACTAATACCAATAGATAATTCTAATTACTACATTTAATTATAATTATGATAAGATCCTCTCTTTAATTCCTAGTATAAGGGATGAACAGTTAATCAATCTATGGGACTTTTACATCTATCTGTATAGTACATGTATGGAAATCCTCCACACGCAATACCTTAAGACAATCATCTACACAGGGGAAAAAGGAGATTAAGAAAAGAGAATAAAAAGGAAGATTGACTTCAATTCGAGTTAATCGGCTTGACTGATGATAATGATGACTCGTAGTCCGGGCAAATATTCCTCCAGGTCTCTCTCTGCCACAAGACTTCGCCAAGGCCGACCTTGACGTTGCCATGGTACAAGACAGTGCTATCCAGATTGATCCACAAGGCTCATAATCCCTGCCTTAGCAAATGGTCATATCGCTCTTCTGTCCGTACGACTAACGTACATGGCACCAGATTTTCGAGGTGCGAGAAGAACACACCCAAAATTTCAAAGCGGAGAGAGAGAGAGAGAGAGAGAGAGAGAGAGAGAGAGAGAGAGAGAGAGAGAGATCAAAACTAAATTAACTACTGTTTTTACAGAAAATTTCATGCCGCCAACACAGTGTATTTAGGTAACATTGGCCTACATTATTCGTCGACACCTGCAACTATTTACTTTGGTACCGTTAATTAGGACAGATGAACAGGGGTGTATTACATAACAATCCTGCAAAGTAATATATATATATATATATATCTATATATATATATATATATATATATATATATATATATATATATATATATATATATACATATACATATACATATATATATATATATATATATATATATATATATATATATATATATATATAGATAGATAGATAGACTCAAAAGCATCCCTCTTCCGATATCAGGAGGTTGCCAATCCCTCACCCTTTTCAAAGGCCACTTCAGTTGTTTGACAGTCAGGTAAGCCTATGACTTCCAGCTTTATCTAATTTACCCCAAATTGTAATTAAATGAGACGTGGCTATATTCCTTATCCTCATCCGAAAATCGAACCCGCATCCATAGACAAACTGGAATCACAGCTCGAAAACTAATGATATTATCTTTCGTAACGATCAAGATATCTGATCAATAAAACGAGCAATACGACTTGACTTCTTTGACCTTATATCACTGACCTCAGTCAGGCATGTGACCTGAGGAAGAACTAGAATCTTTATTGAGAAACGGCCGTTGGATGACGAAGATCAACGCCCATTTTTAGAAGAAATGGGGAATGCAGTTGTGAAAAGGGCTTCTGAATATACAGAAGAAGAAAAAAAAAAAGAAAAAAAATGACTCCACGTCTCCCTTGAAATTTGTTCGTGCAGAAAATAAAGACTAAATCCATGGGAATT
>NC_090731.1:89396910-89411910 GCF_036898095.1 Palaemon carinicauda
AAATAAAAAGTAAATTCTTAAAAACAACGTAAATTTACATATACTGAATTGAATGAAGAATACAATGAAATTAATGATGAAAGTCTTACGTAATTTACATGATAAACTTAAATCTACACGAGAGGTACTCATCTTACGGGCTGGCTATTCGTCTCTTCAATGCACACATGAAATATATAAATATATCATGAATAAACTATTGTATTCACTCTACATTAGGCCATTTTTGTAAGTATAAATACATACATATATATATACATATATATACATAATATATATATATACTGTATATATATATATATATATATTTATATATGTATCTACAGTGAATAGACAATGCCTTAGTGGCGTCCAAAAATCGAAGATAGTCTCTCTTCGGGCAGAATGTCCTGCAGATAGTTTTCAGGATAAGAGGAGAAATACATTTACTTTTCTCCATTTATTGTTAGGTCTCGACACGTGTCTCAGATCACTTTGCAACCCTTCTTCAGGACTACATTGAGTTTTGGAATTGGCACTCTAATATGTAGGTTATGGCGGTGAAAATTTGATACAAAATTATTTGGATATTAGGAAAAATATTCAACAAAAATTAATAAATGAAAACTTTAAATTCTTTGAAATGAAAATACGAAAATTTAAGATAATTTTTATATACATAAATGATTAGTCACAAATGGCTTTAGGAATTTCATGAAGATCTAGATTCCATTCATTGTAAACGTAGAGTAGCAAGCTTAAGTACAATATATATATATATATATATATATATATATATATATATATATATATATATATATATATATATATATATATATATGCATACTTATATACATACATACATACATACATATATATATATATATATTATTTATATTTATATATATATGTATATATACATATATACGTATATATATATATATATATATATATATAAATATATAAATATATAATATATATATACATATATATTTAATTATATATGCATATATATACATATATACATATATAAATATATGTATATATTTATATATGTATATATATACATATATATATATATATATATATATATATATATATATATATATTTACTGTATATAAGCCATGCAACAAACATGTTCAAAATGAATCTTGTACCCTTGCTGGTCATCCGTCAAAATACCGACCAGACCGGAAGTTGTTTAAAATTGCTAATCAGATCTTTTCGGCAGTATATGAAAAATAATCAGGTCGAAAGCGACACACGAAAACCAAAAAATGAACCAAGTGGAAAAAGTCTCTCCGGCATTTAATTACCAAAAATACTCAGTACTCAACTTTAAAAAGCAATTCCCACAAGAAAATGAGACTTCATTTTATCAAGAGAACCTTAACCCATAATAGTTGATAACCTTGAACGACAACTTGTATGGGAGAAAAGCTATACAAATAAGAAGCGTAAGACAGGGGGAGGGGTATGAGATGTTAGGAGGAGGGAGGGAGGGAGAAGGCACAACAATCAAGGAATCAAGGGAAAAGGAACAAACAGTTATACAGCCACCGTTAATCTGTAAACAGCAAACTTGTTTTGAATTGACAATGCTGTGATACTTTGAAAAAAAGGACTCATTTTTGGCTTGCGTTAACAATATAGTGATGTTGACAAAACTATAAAATATGGCTTGAACAGACATTAAGTTTTGGCTTGAATTGAAATGTAAATATATATATTACCAGAAATAAGGTTTTGCCACGAGTTAACACTGCAATAATACATAAGAACAAATTAACTTGGACTTGAGTTAACATAATAATGATGCTGAGACTGACATGAACTTTGACCTTGAGTTAACATAATAATGATGCTGAGACTGACATGAACTTTGACCTTGAGTTAACATAATAATGATGCTGAGACTGACATGAACTTTGACCTTGAGTTAACATAATAATGATGCTGAGACTGACATGAACTTTGACCTTGAGTTAACAATACAATGACACATACACAAAAATTAAGTTTGGTTTGAGTTAACAATGCAATAATGCATAAGCATAATTCAAGTTTTGCTTTGAGTTAACAATGCACTGATGCTGGTACAGACATCAAGTTTAGACTTGAGTTGATTATGCAATGATACATAACCAAAATTTACGTTTTGACTTCACTTATCAATGCATCATGAAGTTTTGGCTTGAGTTAACAGTGCAATCATACATAAACAGAAATTACGTTTGGCTTGAGTTAACAATAAAATGGTGCTGAGAATGATATTAAGTTTTGGCTCGAGTTAACAATGTAATGATACACTGACAGAAATTAGTTTGACTTGACTTAACACTGCAATGAAACATAGACAGAAACTAGTTTGGTTTGAGGTAACAATGCAATGATGTTGAAAGGGATATTAAGTTTGGGCTTGAGTTAACAATATGATACACAGTCGAAAATTAATTTGGTTTGAGTTAACAATGTGATGATTAAAACACAGAAATTAAGTTTGGCTTGAGTTAACAATGCAATACTGCTGAGAATGATTTTAGGTTTTGGCTCGAGTTAACAATGTTATTATACGTAAACAGAAATTAGTTTGGTTTAAGTAACCAATGCGAGGATGCCGAGTTATATTAAGTTTTGGATTGAGTTAACAATGCGATGATACATTGACAAAAAATAATTTGGCTTGAGTTAATGCATAGACAGAAATTAGTTTGATTTGAGTTAACATTACAATGATGCTAAGAGTGATATTAAGTTTTGGCTTGAGTTAGCAATGCGTATACAAAAATTTGTTTGGCTTCTGTTAACAATGCAATGATACATAGACAGAAATTAGTATGGTTTGACTTAACAATGCAATGATGCTTAGAGAGATTTTGAGTTTCGGCTTGAATTAACAATACGTATACAGAAATTAGTTAGGCTTGAGTTAACAATACAATGAGAAACAGACAGAAATTAGTCTGGTTTGAGTTAACAATGCAATGATGACGAGAGTGATATTAAATTTTGGCTTGAGTTAAGAATGTGATTATACATAGAAAGAATTTAGTTTGGTTTGCGTTAACGATGCAATGATGCTAAGAGTGATACTAAGTTTTGGTTTGAGGTAACAATACATAAACAGAAATTAGTTTGGCTTGAGTTAACAATGCAATAATACATACAGAAATCAGTTTGGTTCGAGTTAACAATGCAATAATGCTAAGAGTGATTTTAAGTTTTGGCTTGAGTTAACAATGCAATGATACAGAGACAGAAATTAGTTTGGTTCGAGTTAACAATGCAATTATACAGAGACAGAAATTAGTTTGGTTCGAGTTAACAATGCAATGATACAGAGACAGAAATTAGTTTGGTTCGAGTTAACAATGCAATGATACAGAAACAGAAATTAGTTTGGTTCGAGTTAACAATGCAATGATACAGAGACAGAAATTAGTTTGGTTCGAGTTAACAATGCAATGATACAGAGACAGAAATTAGTTTGGTTCGAGTTAACAATGCAATGATACAGAGACAGAAATTAGTTTGGTTCAAGTTAACAATGCAATGAGAAACATCAGGTCTGTGTTTTCTTCAATTGCACAAAAGATTGGCTTATTGAGAAAGTCTTTAAAGTTTTCAGTGATCAATCTATCCCGAAGAAATGTTTTAATTCTTTCATTCTACCTTGTTTCGAGTATTGTTCTCCTGTCTGGTCTTCAGCTGCTGATTCTCATCTTAATTTGTTGGACAGGAACTTAGGGTCTATTAAATTTCTTACTCCTGGTCTAGATATTAATCTTTGGCGCCGTCGTTCAATTATTTCATTATGCATGTTGCATAAGCTTTTCATAATTCTGACCTTTACATTCAGATATTCCCGGACAGTTCTATCTAGTTCGTAATACTAGTCGTGCAGTTAATTCTAATAGTCAGGACTTCTCCATCATGAGGCTCAATACTTCACAGTATTCTACGAGTTTTATTTAAGCTGTGACCAAGTTGTGGAATGATCTTCCTAGTCGGGTAGTTGAATCAGCAGAACTTTGAATGTTCAAAGTTGCAGCAAATGTTTTCATATTCATTGTTATAGTTCTATATCAATTATCTATTTTAATGTTGTTAATGTTTTTAAAATGTTTTATTTTAATTTTTCATTACTTCTTATATCGTATATTTATTTCCTTAATTATTTCATTGTTTCCTTTTTCACTGGCCTATTTTCCCTGTTGGAGCCCCTAGGCTTATAGCATCTTGCTTTTCCAAGTAAGGTTGTAGCTTGGCTAATAATAATAATAATAATAATAATAATAATAATAATAATAATAATAATAATAATAATAATAATAATAATAATGCTGAGAGTGATTTTAAGTTTTGGCTCGAGTTAACAATGTGATTATACGTAGACAGAAATCAGTTTGGTTTGAGTTAATGCGTATACAGAAATTAGTTTATCTTGAGATAACAATGCAATGATGCTGAGAATGATTTCAAGTTTTAGCTTGAGTTAACAAAGCTAATATATGTAGACAGAAATGAGCTTGGTTTGAGTTAACAATGTAATGATGCTCAGAGTGATATCAAGTTTTCCAAGTTTGGGCTTGAGTTAACAATGCGATGATACACAGGCAGAAATTAAGTTAAAGATGAAATAATGTAAAAGCATAAATTAAGTTTTACTTTGAGTTGACAGTGCAATGGTACATAAACATAAATTTTCGTTTGAGTTAACAATGCAATGATGCTGAAATCGACATTAAGTTTTTGCTCGAGTTGACATTGCATTAGACATGCGATTAGTATCATGTTTTAGCATGAGTTAGCAATGCAATCCTGCTAAAACTGACTACATTTTGCAATGAGTTAAAAGTGCGAAGATACTGATACTGATATTAAATTTTGGCTTAGTTAACAATGCAGATACTGACACTAAGCTTTGACTTGAATTAACGACGCAATGATACATGAACACAAATTAATTTTTTGTTTGAGTTAATAATGAAATGATGCTCAGACAGCCATTAAGTCTTGGATTGAGTAAAAAAATGCAATAATGCTAAGACTGATATCACATTGTGGATTCAGGTAACAATGCAAAGACTGACATTAAGCTTTGTTTGAGTTAAAAATGCATTGATACATAAAAAAAAATAAATTAAGTTTCTACCCGAGTTAATGTAACGAGGCTGAAGTATTCATTAAATTTTGGCTTAGAGTTAACAATTTAATAACAAATAAAGAGAACTATTCTTTCACTGGTTAAAGCCACATTCTTGAATAAACCAACCGTCCTCAGTCTACTAGCATTCGGAATTATAAAAAAAAAAAAAAATTAAATGAAAAAAAATATAAAAAAAAAATTATAATTGAGATTCAGAAGAGAGGAGTGAGGTGCTCATGGTCCCTACAGTCCCTACCACCCTGATTTGAACCCTCCCCTCCCCCTTGTTTAAACGGGGTCCTCAAAGTTCCGGTGATCAGGTGCCACAGTTTCCGGAGTGACCGTAATGGTTCAAGGTCTCTCGCCACACTTGAGTGCAGTACTGGGTTCTACGCATTTAAATACCCAATTGGTATGGAAGCTCAATCTATCAGATGCCAAAAATATAATTTAGATCCAAGCTCTATTCTTAGTGATAACAAGCATTATTCACCATTCTTCACTACAACTAGGCCTACTCTCTCTCTCTCTCTCTCTCTCTCTCTCTCTCTCTCTCTCTCTCTCTCTCTCTCTCTCTCTCTCTCTCTCTCTCTAGCCAGCCAGAAGAGAAGGAAGCAACCAGGCGTTTGTTAAGGTCGACAGGATCTAAATGCCAAGAACTCTCTCTCTCTCTCTCTCTCTCTCTCTCTCTCTCTCTCTCTCTCTCTCTCTCTCTCTCTCTCTCTCTCTGGGGTAGAAAATAGATAAAGCGTTACGGTATCAAGACCACTAAAAGGGGCTGCTGCTCTTTTTCTGCCACACATACACAAAAAAAAAAGCCCACAACCAAATATCATTAAAAAACAGTGCAAGTTGTCTGGGAGATCTTAGGCCAGGAGTGGTAGTTTAAGTATTGAACTTGGGTTGGGGGGGGGGGGAGTATAACAGATTCTCGATCAATTTCCATCTGAATTAGTTTCTTAAGTTGATGACTGTATCGGCTATTATTATTATTATTATTATTATTATTATTATTATTATTATTATTATTATCAATTGCTAAGCAAAAACCCTAGTTGGAAAAGCAGGATGCTATAAGCCCAGGGGCCCCAACAGGGAAAATAGCCCAGTGAAGAAAGGAAACAAGGAAAAATAAAATATTTTAAGAACAGTAACAACATTAAAATAAATATTTCATATATAAACTTTAAATAATTTAGCAAAACAAGAAGAAGAGAAATTAGATAGAATAGTGTGCCCGAGTGTACCCTCAAACAAGAGAACTCTAACCCTAGACAGTGGAAGACCATGGTACAGAGGCTATGGCACTACCCAAGACTAGAGAACAATGGTTTGATTCTGGGGTGTCCTTCTCCTATAAGAGCTGCTTACCATAGCTAAAGATTCCCCTCTACCCTAACCAAGAGGAAAGTAGCCACTGACCAATTACAGTGCAGTAGTTAACGAGTCCATTAAGCGCATGTGGTATTAGCAAAATCACCAGGCTTATAACAGATAGACCATTCCACAAGCTGCTTATATATCAACACCAAATATTCCATTTTTATATCTATGGATTAAGGATTTGGGCAATGTTGTTTGGCACTGGGGGAGGAGAAACCAAACAGTTCCGTGGTGTTATCGGGGAGAGGGTTGTTATGAAGTAAAGTTGGACAGCAAAAGGGCAAAAAAAAATCTGGAACAGATGTAACGTGGATTATTGCAACAAGGGGGACCAAATGAAAGCCGGTAGGAACTTCAAAAATTATACCCCAAAATGCAAGTTTTCCACAGTCTAAAAGAGATGTTGAAGGCCAAAACACCTTATGGCAGATTGTATAGCACATTTTCTTCACCATCCTGCCTCTAAGTTTGATGGCGGGTTTGAAGGTACACCAGAGTTGAAAATGGTTCTTTGCGTTAAACTACATTAGCTTTTTGTATCTTTTACGTTTCACTTATTTGTAAGAATAAATAAATAAACGATTTAGTACCGTCAATACGAAAATAAATTCAAAATTAGTTTAGAAAAACAAAATATTTCTACTTATTTCTGTCACAGGACCCGAAGAAGCAGATTCACCGATTAATTTAGTTTCCCTAACGATCAAGATTATCCAATTCCTTACTATTTACTTCTTTTTCGTTTTATTCTATAAGATGTGCTTTTAGTGATTCCAATTAAATTACATTTATCATTTCGGCAACGATCCATTACCATAATTACGAGTTATGATTTGAGAAAAACGGTAAGTAGAATTTATCAGGACAAAAATACGAGCAAATAAGGTTTAGTAAGTTAAATGTTAAGTACAATTCATCCGGAAGAATACAAACAAATAAGATGAGTGTAATAAGCTTACGTTAATATGATCCCATGAACAATAATAATGAAATAAATCCCATTTATTTCGTCAATTGAAATAAAGATAAAACTGAAGACACTTGCATACACCTATATAAGGGAGCTATATTACTTTCCATAAGTGAACGAGCCATAAAATATATAAATTGAATTAAAAAACGAAGCAGCCAATATCATTTAACATTATAATCTATCAAATCCAAACACTTGAGAACCTTTTGGCATTTCAACTGGAAAGGTAGAGTTAAAGACGTATATTCCATTAAAATAAAAATTCTATATTAACAGCAAAAGAGAGAGAGAGAGAGAGAGAGAGAGAGAGAGAGAGAGAGAGAGAGAGAGAGAGAGAGAGAGAGAGAGAGAGATATCTATATTTTGTTATATGATATTTATATTAGAACGAATCTCGTCAAACTGGTGCCCCTGTCTATTGCTACTTCCGGCAGCTAAAGAACAGTCCTGAATTTCGCCAGCCCTTCCACATCCACATTTCTCAAATTTAAATTCATGAGGCCTTTATTTCTATTTGTAAATCCACGGGTATACCAGAACTTATTTCTTTCTTGAAAAGGTGAAAGACTTAGAATGGTACCATAGTACTGTAAGAAAAATATTAACACTGACCCGTGGTGATGTGATAGAAAAATAATCGTTGGATAATAACAATACTACTACTCATCCAATTTCATCTACTTCCTTGCTTTCGTTCATACTACTATCAGCTCACAATCGTACTTCATTAAATATGACAACAGATCGTGCAGAAATTATCATTAGCATAAATTCATATGTAAATTTCTATGTTCACAGCTGGTAGAGTTCACACCTTATTAGCCAAATTTGTGATATTTCAGGAAAGGTAAACGGGAGATACAATTAAAGGATTAAAGGTTACTCATGAATAGCAGAGGCAAGGGACAGTGACAATGCCCTAGAGATTAACCATATATACATATAATCAAAGCCCAAACCCCCTTTCCACCGAAGCTAGGACCAGGGAGGGCCGGGCAATGGCTGATTATGACTCAGAAGGTTTACCTGTAGCTTTGATAAAAGTATCAGGTGATACTCTGACCCAGATTAAGCAAAGCTAAAAGGACCCAGACTTATCAGTCAAAATGACAGTTCTCGATTCCTAAGCTAATCTCCGTCAGTGTATTTGAATTCTGTGCCGGTTCTATTCAACCCTCTGTTTATACAGTAGACCGTAACCATTACAGTATATTGCCTTTCATTAACGATGTCTCCTTCCTGTAGTGATCAAAAAGAAAAAGAAATGTTAAGCTTGCTGCTCAACTTCCTCGTGAAATCGTTACAAACTCCTTGGAATATTGCTTAGGAAACAACCCTGTCCAGTTCAAAGGATTTCTTAGGATATTCAAATATTCATTTGATATCCTTAACTCGAGAAATTTTTGCAGTCGTGACTTTAAATGTCCAATGCAAAAAAAAAATGCAAGTTTGTTTAAATAGTTTCTAGTGAATGTTGAATCTTATATTAGACATTTAAAAATTTATGATGGACAAACATCTTTTGAATTCAAACCAACGAACGGGTCTCCAAGAATTAATAGCTTGTATTCGGAGCTTGGTAAATTTACATGACCAGCTAATTGGATATTCTAATCAAAAATTTAAATTTCTACTGTCATTTAAAATGAGCCATGACCATATTGATAATTTTCTTTGGTAGAATAAGCAGTTCGGGTGAATGTAATAATAAACCTTCTTTATGCAGTTTTCGCTGCATATAAAAAAATTCTAGTTCAAAATGATATTCAGGGAAGTTCGTACACAGACTCAAAGTTCAAGTAATGTTGCCCATTTACGTAACTCAAGGGATGTTATAAATGAGTCTTCTCTAGAGAAGAGGTTGATAGCAGACAGTAGTTTGGCTGCAATTGATAATAATGAGCACTATGCTTACACTCCTACGTCGTATCACCTATCGCTTTGTTCTCGTAGTATTGTGGCCACGGTCCAGGTATATCTGGACTGATAGTGACATACATTGCTGGATTTATTATTCATAATTTGAAGAGATCCTTGCGTTGTGAAGCCTGCTTAAATTGTTTGACTGTTAAAGGCAGTAATGTTGCTAAGTTTAATAAATTTGAGAAGTAAAGGATATTTGATTCACTCCTTGGATAATGTAGAAATATGCCAGAAAATCGAGATTCTGTTTAGGAGATCAACACCATTCAATGAAAACTCCTAGCAAAATTCAAAGTATGATTGTAAGTAGGTCAAGGACAGGGGCTCCTCAACATCCGGATCTCAGCATTGATAATCTTTAGCTTTGTATGACTTTCAAAATTTTAGGTGAGATTCTAGACAGCAAATTTACTTTTGACAAACGAATTAGGTCTGTGTCTTCTTCAACTGCATAAAAGATTGGCTTATTGAGGAAGTGTTTCAGGATTTTCGGTGATCAATCTAGTCTTTAGGTGTTTTAATTCTTTCATTTTACCTTGTTTCGAGTATTGTTCTTCTGTCCGATCGTCAGCTGCTGATTCGCATCTTAATTTGTTTGACAGGAATTTACGGTCTATTAAATTTCTTATTCCTGTTCTAGACATTAATCTTTGGCGCCGTCGTTCAATTAGTTCATTATGCATGTTGCATAAGATTTTTCATAATTCTGGCCATCCTTTACATTCAGATCTTCCTGGACAGTTCCATCAAGTTCGTAATACTAGGCATGCAGTTAATTCTAATAGTCAGGCCTTCACCATCATGAGGCTCAATACTACTATACACAGTATTCTAGAAGTTTTATTCCAGCTGTGACCAAGTTGTGGAATGATCTTCCTAATCGGGTAATTGAATCAGTAAAACTTCAAAAGTTCAAAGTTGCAGCAAATGTTTTTATGTTGAACAGTCTGACATAAGTCTTTTTGTAGTTGTATATGAATTATCTGTTTTAATGCTGTTAATGTTTTTTTAGATATTTTATTTTAATTTTTCAATAATTCTTGTATCGTTTAATTATTTCCTTGTTCCCTTTCCTCACTGGGCTATTTTTCCTGTTGGAGCCCTTGGGTTTATAGCATCTTGGTTTTCCAACTAGGGTTGTAGCTTGACTAGTAATAATAATAATAATAATAATAATAATAATTAGCCTTGGCAGAAGTTTCAATAAAATGTATATGGTGTTATGAAATATTACAGTCAAAGCAATTTTTTTTTTTTTTTTAAATTAGACATGTGTTTGACAGGTGTTTGATAACAGTAATCCATTGCAAAATCATTACTCTTAAAGGGGGTAATAGTAGAAATTACTTGCAGGTACGCTATTCCCATTAGTGGCCAGGAGAATTTTCTATATATGTATGTATATACTGTATGTACGTATGTATGTATACAGTCATAAAAATTATTTCTATATTTATGCAAGTTAATGTATCAGGAATATTCATTCATTAATGTACGATGTCATCAATTGCTAATAAATTTATCATGATTTCTGTAAACGATTATAAGTTTTATTAAAGCAAGATTGTGAAAAATTATAATAGTATTCATAGGCAAGATACAGTATATGTTATTTGCTTCTACCGTACTTACATAGGTTGTTTGCATATGAAAACACCTGGACTACAGTAAAATCTTTCCACTTTATTGCCCTCTATGGATTGACATTGAACATAACTTGTGTTAATCTGACAACAGCTGTACACTGTTAAAAAATTGCCGTAAAAAACGATAATTATTATGGAATAAATGTTGCCATATATTTACCGTTTTTAAAAACGGGTATATTGACGTTAAGGAGTGATATTAAGGTCACCAACCCGTAAAAGATAATAAGAGAGTAGGGTAAAAATTACGGTCGCCTGTATTTCTGAAAATACGGCTGAGAACCGTATATTTTAACGGAGAATATCCGATTAAACTTACGGTTTTTTAAACAGCGTGTGCTATCGTGGTCTCTACCAAATCCTATTTAAACCATGTTCAAGAATAAGCTGTTGGTTCATATATGAGCTTATTTCCATGTTATTGTTCTCGAAATAAAAAACTATTAATGAAATGACTCATAGAACGTTTAAGAACTTAACACGAAATGTAAAAAAAAATAAAAGACAGTAAACGATTAACAATGACACTAACTGCGTATGTTTCTTTGGTCCCAAGTCCGTTTTTACCCGTCAATGGGGGAGTGGTCGCTGACTGCGCTGGCTTACCAGGTTCAGTAAGAAAAGAAATCTAGTAAGGGCATCTCCCGCAGTATTAACCTTCCTAGACCTATAGGCTCCCCCCAAAACACTACAAGAAACTAAGGAGCTTGAGCTGGACTCTATCGCCAGGATGAGCTATGCTACAACCCAGGTTCACAAGCAATTTTTGGTCACACACACACACACACACACACACACACATATATATATATATATATATATATATATATATATATATATATATATATATATATATATATATATATATATTTTTTTTTTTTTTCCATGTCCATGGTTGGCGTTATAATTTCGATCATTCTTAACTTGTGTAGTATTCTTATTTTCTGACGATACGATGTGCCTATATTTCCATTAAAATATTCAGTACGTTTAGGGTATCGTAAAAAGTATTACCACAAGAAACAAATTTAGATGGAGTGATGGTGTTGGGGCCAAACCCCGTGCACAGAGTCCTTTTCCAAATGGCCTGAGACAGACTGCACCTCCGAGGTATGTCCCAACGATATAAAATTTAGAAGTCTGAAGAGGACTGCGCATTAAGACATGCTGACATAAAATAAATCAAACTTGAAAAAAAAAAAAAACTGTTCTTGATATGGAATAAAATCAAATAAAAGGTAAAACTAAAGATCGGAAAAGAACAAGAGCATTATATTTCTAATCTGTCAATCGTATCTTCATTAAAGAAATATATGGCATTCCTTAAAAATCAGGTGCAGTTTTTCGGAGGACCACTAATTAACTTTTTACAAGATACACCTTACAGTTATCATGCATCAAAACAAGTATTAAAAGCTGAGGGCGTAAAAAAATACTGTTGGACTCAGGCGACAGTAAGCTGGTAACAGAAGAAGAAGAAGAAGAAGAAGAAGAAGAAGACCTCTGAGTTGATAAGGATAAAATACACAAGGTATTCGAACATCTGAAAACAATACATTTGATGGTAATGCAAAGAGGTATATATATGGTGTAAGGGGTAATTATGAGAATCTGGTGAGAAGTTTTAACAGGAAAACGTAGCGCGCCTAAGAATGTTAAGACAGGAGGATAACTGGTTTGTTATATAAATGGTATTGACTCAGATTGTGTCGTACCTCCAAGACAGTTTCAGTATTCTTTGGATGAAGGAAGACCCGAAATCGGAAAGGACAGGAGATGAGGGTAAAAGCTTTCATATATAAGAGAAGGAGAAGACTTGAATGGAGTGTGGAAGACTCTTACTTACTGATGATGGAGGATACTATAGATTGGTGGCTGTGAAGAAAAGTTGCCGAGAATGGTGAAAACATTCACCAGCCTTTGTAACAGGAGAAAGAATTAAACTTTGAAAGTATAAAGAACTTGATGTGGGGTAAAAATATTACTCGGAACAATGAAAAAAGAGGGGAATCACTGAATAAACATTCTGCAAAATATTTGGAAGAGAAGAGAATCAATTATGGAAGCAAACGATGAATATGTGAAGGGATTGTTGGGCTAACTTAAAATGAGCTGGTGATGTTGAAATCAAATGACATTAAAATGCTGAAAGCTGCTGAGGTGATCAGTTTTCCTGGTGCTCGAGCCATATCCAAACCTGAAAGGTCGTAAATTATAAATAAAATAATGATGTGAAATTCCAAGAGGAGTTGAAATTAGGGATCAATGTTTTGATAAGGTTGGTTCACTGGAAGCGAATAGAGAATGATCCATTGATATAAAGCCTTACGAAGAAGGGAAGTTGCAAACGTGCTGACTGTATGGGATAAAAGAGGTGCTAGAATGAAAGAGCCTGGAAACACAAACGACAAACATTGATTTGTGCAGTTTATGAAGGTGGGACCAACATACTGTTGATTAGACTTCAACATAAGTACGCGAGTTGTTTACAGTTTGAGTTCATCCTTGAAGAATGTTGGAATATCTGCAGCTATTTCTTACTATATAATCAACCGTTAGAATCTCTGCTTAAATACATACATATATACATACATATATATATATATATATATATATATATATATATATATATATATATATATATACATGTATATATATATATAATTATACATATACATATATAATTATACATATACATATATAAATATACATATACATATATATATATATATATATATATATATATATATATGTATATACATATATAAATATACATATACACTTTTACTTTACTTTGATGGCTGCTTTTCCGGTCCCATACAGAAGGAGAACCCTACTCTCTACAGGACCTCCAGTGTCGTTTTACCTTATTCGTTCAGAGTATTTAACGTTTCATGTCTCGTATTTTCATTTACTTTTAAATCGTTACTATTAAAAGACTCATGAAATAAGAGTGTCTTCAATTTCCTCTTGAAAGCCTTAATGTCTTCAATCATTCGAATGTTTCGTGGGAGCTTATTATATAGTCTCGAGGCCACATATTTAAAGGCTCTGGAGCCTACACTAGACATATACCTAGGTTTCAATAGTTTGAAGCCATCTGTAACTATTCTCGTGTCGACACGATTTGTTGGCTGCGCAATATGTAGCAATTTTCTTAAGTATTTTGGACGACCTTTTCTGATAACTTGGTGGGTTATTGTACATATTTTAAATTCAATTCTCGCTTTAATCGGCAGCCGTGTAAATCGATTAGTATAAGGGTGATACTTTCTCTAGGTGGAATTGTAGTACATGAGAGTTGCAGTAGTATATACATATACATATATACATATACATATATACATACATACATATATATATATATATATATATATATATATATATATATAATATAGATGTTAGCTTTTCCTTTATTCAAATCTTATATTTTTCTTATAATATATATATGTATATATATATATATATATGTGTGTGTGTGTGTGTGTGTGTGTGTGTGTACATATATATGCCTTTTCTTATTTCAAATCTATTTTCAGATTAATATTGTGTGTGAACGTGCGTGGGTCAAAACCTGCATGACTTTTTGGAAACGTTCCTCCATAGCAATCTGTTAGCGGGAGTTCGAGACCTACTCATGCTCGATAGTTTCTAGTAGTATCTGCAACCTCACCATCTTTGTGAGCTAGGAATGTGGGGTTTGGGGGTAACCTATAGGTCTACCTACTAAGTCTTTAGCAGCCATTGCCTGGCCCTCCCAGATCCTAGCTTGACGGAGAAGGGGTTTGGACGTTGATCATATCTATATATGGTCAGTCTCTAGGGCATTACCCTGTTCCTTGCCTTTGCTATTCATGAGTGCTCTTTAAACCTTGTAAAATTTACCATTAGCATGTTCCAAATATCTTCTTTCCTCTCACAAACCTTTTCTATCGTACTATTTCTT
>NC_090731.1:89416910-89481294 GCF_036898095.1 Palaemon carinicauda
ATATATATATATATATAAGATAAAAAGTTAAAAAGTGAGTGAAAGAACGCAGCAGACCTTTAATTCTGACTGCACTAACACTTTAAGGGTTTAGTGTTCTCCATTCTTGGATTGTGTCAGAAACTTCCACTATCTTCGGTTAAGAGTGTTCTTTTTTCCTTAAGTCGATTTTACCATTTTTTAACGGTGTATCTTGTAGCCTTACTGGAGGGCCCTTCAAGAATCCTGGTGGTTTATCCTTAGTCTTTTTCTTCATCTCTGATTTTCATGTTTTTGTAAAATCGATATTGATCATTGTCATTATAATCATCATCATCATGGTTATTAATTTTATCATCAGCATTATGCATAATTACACGTATCTCCATCATCTATATTGCAAACGTCCGCCATAGGGGAATTTTCATGAAAATCACACATTTCTTATCATTTTCATGCATTTTTTAAAGCAAGCAAACAACTCAGAAAAACAAATGGAATAAAAAGGAGAATATCATTCACTATAAATTACTTTTCACCACCATAATCACCATTTTCACCACTTATCACTACAAAGACGATTCTTCCTCTTCAGTAAAATATGCTGCACTGGCGAGTAAGATTATTAAGATTTTATCTCATCTGTAAATTGTTCTTTTTTCATTATGATCCAGAGAAATCAAAACATTATTTTTGCTAATTGCACTGCTCTCCGTTACCCAGCTGATAAATCATGATTTGATCTTCATCAATGATGTAGGGTTTAATTATTCCTCTTGTTTTGCAAGAGAGAATTTGTCTGTCTGGAGTATTGATAAATAACCTACTTAGCCATTAAGAGTTCTCCGTCATACTTTTTTTCCATCCTTTGCTAATTTATGCAATCAGGGCCACATGCCCCAGCGCCGTGGCTTGGGAGGTCATTAAGCGCTACACACACACACACACAGAGAGAGAGAGAGAGAGAGAGAGAGAGAGAGAGAGAGAGAGAGGAGAGAGAGAGAGAGAGAGAGGAGAGAGAGAGAGAGAGAGAGAGTCTGTATTGGCTTTCAAGCTAGAAAAAACATGCATGAGCAAACTTGCACATCACCGCGATTTACTCACTTTACGTACATTATAAGCAACGCTACTAACTAGTCACTGCACGCAATACCTTTTAACACTTGCAGGGTACATCACATCCCTACTTGTGAATATGAATGCACAAATTAAACATACAGAGGTAATGTCATTAACATCAAAGACGCACTAACTACCCACATATCCATTACAGGTGTCAACACAATCAACCGTCAAAGACTGATAACGTAGTTTTTAGAAAATATAACCTAATTAAAACATAATAGGAATAGTTTGCATAATCAACTGACATTCCACACAGGTAATCTTGCTCGCTTTTTAATAAATCGATGTTTAAAAAGAATGGTTATCATAAAGTAATACACAGCTGTAAAGAGTAAAAAATAACAGAGCGATCAGGATATTCCAAAACTTGAGAGAGAGAGAGAGAGAGAGAGAGAAAGAGAGAGAGAGAGAGAGAGAGAGAGAGAGAGAGAGAGAGAGAGAGAGAGAGAGAGAGAGAGAGAGAGAGAGAGAGAGAGAGAGCGCTTCGTGATCAGTTTCAATCAGATCACTTTTCTTCCCAATTGCTCGACTATACACACACACACACACACACACATATATATATATATATATATATATATATATATATATATATATATATATATATATATACATATATATATGTATATATATATATATAGATAGATAGATAGATAGATAGATTCCTATAATAATGTGTGGTAGAGAACCTCATTTTCAATTTTATTGACATGCGTTTTGTCCCGTAAGTCTTCTGCTGCTATTCCCTACCGCTATAGACTACCTTACACCGTTCAATCAGTCACAAACCTTCTTTTATCACCATAGCAAAATTTTTCCGGCAATGCTTGTGGCTTTTCCTACTATGAGTTTCATCGTCACCTTCCCTACCCTATATCATTACTCATTGGTGCATTTCATCTCGACTCCCAATTCAGCGGCTGCAAACTCTACTACAAGAGCAAGTATTCGCAAAATTCAATTTTATTATAAAACAAACATGAAAAATTTCAAAGTATTAGCATATTCTATGAAAACTAATCAAAATGCAAAGTAAAATGTGATGAAAAAAAGTGATCAATAAAAACATGCAAGTACTAACAATAACTTCCAATGTGGACAAAGTGTCAATCTGCTTCTTCTGCGGACAGTCGTTTCAATTCCCAAGGAAGAAGCTATTGTTTGCAGCTTCTTTCAAGCATTACTACTCGCTTATAAATTGAATGCGAGTGTATTGTTTGTGGAGTATACTGAAAACAATAGGGAATGAAAGATGAAGTTAAAATTTAACATACAGTACACGAAAAAAATTTATAAGTTGTAATGTAAATCAAGGTCTTTTTTTCTAAACTAGAGAAAGGGGAAAAAAGAAGTCTTGAATGTTAGCCGCACCTTTAGCCTCCTGTAATCATTAATGCCCGCACATGAAAAAAAGACTGTCGGTAGATTAAGTGCTGATGAAATTTGTGATTGTGAGAATGAAGGAAGCAGGCAGCAACTGTAAAGATATGAGATATTACCATATTTTTCAAGCTCCTTTGATTCAAAAGTTAAGATAATTAATGCAGATGCGACTTGTTTTTATTAAGGTAATCTTTTTAACGGGATACGCTCGCTAAACAAAACCAAACTAGGAAATTTATAAATAAATGCCAAATTGGCTGAAGGAAATACAAGGACAGAATGTTTGTATTAAAATTTACCTGGTAATGAATGTTAATGTGTCACACAATGATAACTAATGCACAGTATTCTATTTGTAAATTTACGTGAATGAACCACATTTGAAACCATGCTTGTGACCTAATTACGTAATTACTTTTGGGAATAATGTAATAAGTAAAAATTAAAATATCACCACAATCAATCCCATGTTCTTGAGCATTTTAAACAATGCATATACAAATGTACATGGGCAAAATTCATGCTTGCAACGAAAATGTTTGTCAATTAATCTTTTATGACACACATTACAAACGAATGCTATCTTCCCAAATCACAGAAATAAATCTTTGCTGCTTTAGTAAAGGTAGATAAAAAAAAAAGTTGAGAACGTGCGTGTGTTTGTGTGAAAAATAGGTTATATAATAGGCAACAGTCATTTACATACAGGAACCATTACTGGTCAAATTAATATATCAAGGCTCTTCACATAAAAAAACCATGTACTTATTCATATCTTATTGCACCAATGTTCTGTTGTACCCATGGGAGTGCTGTATCATTTGCTGTTCTTAGATCCATGTCCAAACAGGTGGGTCATGGTGGGCAGCTACACAAGAAGTGATTGATTGTTTGGATTGGCTCCCTACAGGATCCTTCAGCACCATTTGTGTAGCCCCATCTCGGAAAGTTATCCCCTCTCTTACCAACTTTTGTTCTTCCTCTATTCAGGGCGACATATTTCCTTCTAGTGAGGAAGAATCCATAAGGCAGATCTTCACTAGGGTTAGGGAGGGCATTGTTAGTGGTCTGTCTGTCACTCACTCTCCATTTATGCAATTTGTATTTTGATAGGTTTGAGGTCTCTAGTTCTTTCACAGTCAAGAAGCTCTTCCGTAATTTCAGACATCTTCTTTCACAATGATTGTTGAGTAGGTGCCTGGGATAATTTGCTTGTTTGGTCTTTTCCTTTCTGGCTATGGTATCTCCATGTATGTCAGGTGATGCAATGCTAGCTAGTCTGTACAAAGCTCAGATGTTGATCTTAGTGTACCTGTGAAAAGAGAGAGAGAGAGAGAGAGAGAGAGAGAGAGAGAGAGAGAGAGAGAGAGAGAGAGAGAGAGAGAGAGAGAGAGAGACTTTATTTAGCTAAATATCCACTCTTTTGGCATGGCTTGATCTTTCCCACAAAGGAGCCCAATATTCTGCAGTGGAGTTAAGTTTTTGCACAACTCCCACTTGGTGGATGATGTTTTGCTAAGGTTATTTCTGGTAACCACTTTTTTCTTGAGCTTGTTGACATACTCCTTGAAAATCAGTGTTCTATCCAGAGTGACACTAAGATTAACTGAATGTGGATGTTTTTCCCGTTCTTAATTTTTCCATTTCATTTTCAGTTTTCTGTATGCCTGGTGGTTTTTCAGATAGAACCAGCATATCTGGGTTTACAAGGGGTTTGTCTAAGATACCCTTTTTTGGAATAGTCTAAGATATGATAATGCCTTTCCTATGCCTCTTTCACGCCATTTACACAGATCTTTCCCCCTTCTCCTCCTCCTCCTCCTCCACAAATTCTTCGAAATTACAGTGGTAACCCAGTAAATTAGTTTGATCCATTCCAGGAGCAAGCTCACATCTCAAAATACATGCAAACTAAAACAATTTTTCAAATAGGAAATATAGAAAAAATTCCCTCAATGTTCCACACTTCAATAAATGCACTAATGTTAAAAAGTTTTTAATGTTATTTAAGGAACAAATTACAGCTCATAACATCAGAAATTAATACAAATTAATAATTGACAATAAAAAGTTGAAATATATCGATGAATTAACTTGCACTTTTAGAAGTTGTGGCTGGTGTGAGGGAAACAAGAGAGGAGGAGAGTTACTGCTTGGATGAGAATGTCCCTCTATGAGAACTTCTGGTAAAGCATTAGGAGTTCTCCCTCTTGAATGTCCATCACTATCACTAACTGAATAGCTTAACCCTTTGGCACTTATTCCAATACGAAAGCCAGGTGTACTGTCAGGATCCTCTCTGCGGATAAAGTAGGTGAGTTTTGCCCTCAGTTGTTTTAGGGATAAGTATGATCCTGAGGTTTCGCCTAGGAAGAGCTGTCCTTCCTTGAAGTCTGAAGTTCTTCGAAGATAGACCTTAAGACACTCTACTGGACGTAGAGAGACATCTTCCTTCAAAGGGCAGATTCTCCAGGGACCCCACCTCTTGGTGGGAAGCTTGTTTTTGGCGAAAAAGGTAGGATCGGGAAAAAGATTCAGTTTTCCCTCTTCTGTGAACTTAGACCACTATTTCACTAATTGTAGCCCCTGAGGCTATAGCGAACAAGAATATCACTTTCTGTGTTAGATCCTTTAGGGTACAATCTTCGTTGTTCAAGTTCGAAGCAGGACTTTGTCCAAGGACCATGATATGGGCTTTGGAGGGGTTGCTGGTTTAAGTCTAGCCCATGCTTTCGGAATCTTATTGAAGATTTCGTTCGACAGGACCACCTGGAAGGCGTAGAGAAGAGGTCTAGTCAAAGCTGACTTACACGTAGTTATTGTGGTGGAAGCCAGGCCTTGCTCATGAAGGTGGATGAAGAAGGAAAGGCAGAAGTTTATCGAGATTTCTGCCGGCCTGTTTGCTTTGACAAAGGAGACCCACTGCTTCCAAGACGATTCCTATTGTCTTCTGGTTGACTTTGACTTGTATTCTTTTATAAAGTCGATGTTGTCTTTTGAGATCCCGAACCTTTTCTTGGCTGCTAAGGCGAGAAAACCATGAGATGTAGGCTTTGGGTTCTCAATGATGAAGCGTAGACAGTCAACTTTTGAACCAGTTGGGATATAACTGGGTTCGGTAGAGGAAACAGCCTCAGCTTCAGTTCTATCACTAGAGGGAACCAATTGCTCTTGGGCCATTTTGGGGGCCACTACTGCTGCTGTCCCCTTGAAGGATCTCAGCTTGTTGAGGACCTTCAGCAGGAGATTGATTGATTGATTGATTGAAAGTTTTCTGGCATCCTGACATCTAAGGTCATATACCATTTAATGTATATGAAAATTAAAAGAGAATTCGATTAAAACCATAAAAATTAAGAAGTCATTACAATAGTCAAATAGTTTTCAGAAGACCTGCTTCTGAAATAAATCTAAAAATTCCGCTCGCATAGTAAGACACATCATGTCCAAGAATCTTGGCAAGGATAAACCTGCCATCCTCACCTCGAGCCTCAAACAGATATCTATTTCTTAAGTTAGTAAAATTAGGGCATTCGGTCAACAAATGCCTCACTGTTAAAGGTACTAAGCAGTCCTCGCAATACGGTTGGTGTTGGCCCTTCAGCAGAAACTCGTGTGTCAACCGTGTGTGACCAATACGGAGACGACAAAGAGTCGTCTCCCATTTTCGGGGAATCATGTTATACCTCCAAGGTGATATGATATTTGTTACTTCCCTCATTTTATTGCCATCTTGACTGTCCCAGTGCTGTTGCCATTTATTACAAACCAATTTCTTGATGTAAGGTAGGAGATCGTTACATGGAATGGGATACCTCCTTGGTAGCAACTCGGATGCCGCATTCTTCGCCAGTAAATCTGCCTTCTCATTCCCAGACACACCTACATGTGCTGGAACCCAACAAAATCGAACAGTTATACCTTTCCGTCCAATAATAAAAAGCCATTCTAAAATCTTTAAAACTAGAGGGTTACTAGAATTAAAAACTTCTAAAGCTTGAAGAACACTCCTAGCATCACTAAAAATTGTAAAATTACCCTCCTTTTCCAAAGCTATTTTCTCAATAGTGGTTAATATGCCATACAGTTCGGCAGTAAATATGGAAGCTGTTAGAGGAAGTGCACCTCTCCAATTAAAATCATTACTATGTACTCCAAATCCAACGCCAGCATCAGATTTGGAGCCATCAGTATATATAAAAGTCGATCCCCTATGTTCTTCGACATGTTCCATAAAAAGAGACCTGGATTCTAAGTCAGTCATATTCTTCTTAACTCCAATAAAGTATTTACAAAAAGATATGTCAGGTAATTTCCATGGAGGCGTTGATGATACCTTGAATGGAAGCACCTTATTTCTAATTATATCCAGATTGTTTAATAATTGGTTAACCCGAAACCCAAAGGGTTGAGGAGATTTTGGGTGCAACTCAAAGTAGGTTGAGTGCCTTACAAGGCTTGCAATCTGAAAGGCTGAAGAATTAGGGAGTCTTTGCAATCTAAACCAATACCGAATAATAGAGGACATCCGGCAAAGGTCCAGAGGCAACTCCCCAGCATCAACAAGGAGACTTGTGATAGGGGAGGTTCTAAAGGCTCCTGTGGACAATCTAATGCTAGCATGATGTATTGAATCTAGTATTTTTAACCGGCTTGGGGTGGCTGAAGAATATACCTCACAACCATAACTAATTTTGGAAAATATCAAGGCCTTGTATAATTTTAAAATTGTATTGCGGTCTGCCCCCCATGACGTATGGGACAAGACTTTTAAAAGATTCATAGCTTCAACACATTTAGCTTTTAATGCTTTTTTAAGTGAGAAACCCATGTAAGCCTACAATCAAATATCAACCCTAAAAATTTTGCTTCACTTGCACATGGGATCCGTTGACCTTTGATGTATATATCCGGGTCTGGATGTACTCCCCGTATACGACAGAAATGGACAATTGTAGTTTTACTTGTTGAGAACTTAAATCCATTCATATCGGCCCAATGGATAATTTTATCAATAGAGAGTTGGATTTTTCTCTCAACCATTGCCATTCTGGCCCCAGCAAATGATATGGAGAGATCATCCACAAATAATGTTGCGAGAACATCCCGAGGAATGACTGAGGATATCCCATTAATTGCTAGTGCATAAAGGGTTACACTCAGCACACTCCCCTGAGGAACTCCTTCTTCCTGGCACTTACTCTGTGATAGAGCTTCCCCAACTCTCACTTGGAAAACTCTATGTGAAAGAAATGACTGGATGAATAGTGGTAGCTCACCTCTCAATCCGCACTCATGGATTCTTTTAAGTATACCGTATCTCCATGTGGTATCATATGCCTTTTCAAGATAAAAAAAAAACTGTCACATGGTGCTGTTTGGAAGCAAAGGCTTCACAAATGGAGGACTCAAGTTGTATCAGCACATCAGTCGTTGAGTGCATTTTCCTGAATCCACATTGAATGGGTGATAAAATATTCTTCTTTTCAAGGTACCAAATCAGTCTTGCGTTGACCATCTTCTCCATGATTTTACATAAACAAGATGTCAATGCAATAGGTCGGTAGTTTGCTGCTAAAAACTTGTCCTTACCGGGTTTTAAAAAGGCTAAAATAATGGCTAGTTCCCAAACACTTGGATAACTATGATCATGCCATATTCTATTAAAAATGCTTAAAAAAAAATAACTTTGTATTAAAAGGTACATATTTAATCACTGCATATGGAATTCCATCGGGTCCAGGGGCTGTATCGTTACAAGTAGCAAGAGCAGAATCAAATTCTCTTTCAGTAAAAGGAGAATTGTATGACTCTTGCTTTCTTGTTGCGAAGTTTAAAACTTTCTTTTCTTCATTGCTCCTATACTGGTGACCAGGAGCTGCTTCACACTTGCACGATACATTTGAGAAATGGTCAGCCAGGGCATTGCTAACTTCGGTTGCTCCAGTCATATACTTGCCATTTATCTTTAACACTGGTGGTGGGTTTGGGGTGAATTTGCCTGCTATCTTTTTGACTTTCCTCCACACAGATGATGTTGGTGTTCTACTGTTAATGGAGGAAACAAAGGACATCCATGACTGGCGCCTAGCTTCTTTCATGGCACGGCGGAACTGTGCTCTACATTTCTTGTATATGACTAAATTCTCCTCATTACGGCGCATGCGCAATCAAGTTAAAGACTTTCTTGTGGCTCTATGCAGGGCAGTTAGTTCTGATGACCACCAGGGGACTGGTCGTCGTCTGAATATCCCAGTTGTTTTGGGAATGGAATTCACTCCTGCTGTGTGAAGAGTTCCATTAATTAAGTCTATGGCATCATCAACACTTTCAAACTGTTCTGCATTTCCTTCAATTTCACTTAACTCCCGAAATCTATTCCAGTCCGCCTTATCAAGATTCCATCGAGGTGATCTTTGTAAAGGTGGACCATTGTTGGTGTTTATAATGATTGGTGCATGATCACTACTATGCCAATCATCTAATGTTCTCCAATTAAAATCGAGAAGACAGTTAGAGCTTGCGACTGATAGGTCAATGCAGGACAAGGTACCTGTCTGTACATGAAAATGTGTGGGCTCTCCTGTATTGAGGAGTCCGACATCTTCATTCTCCAAAATTGACGATATAATATTACCCCTTGCATTTGCTAAAACATCACCCCATAAAGGATGTCTACTATTAAGGTCTCCTAGTAAGAGAAAGGGTTGTGGGAGTTGTTTAATCACCTCTACTATATTATCATATGAGATGTTATCATTTGGAGGCAAGTAAAGAGAACAGATTGTGTATTTTCTCCCTATATCAATCTGTACAGCCACTGCCTGCAGAGGGGTACAGATAGACAAAGATATTTGGGGAACATCTCGACGAACGTATATAAGACTTCCCCCATGGCTCCCTGCTCGTTGATCATATGGTGTCCTATAGCTAACATACTCTCGAGGACAAGGAGTATTAGCATCGAGCTTGCTTTCTTGTAGACATACTGTTATAGGGGAGTGCTCACGTATGAGGAGCTTAAGTTGTTCATATTTCGCCCTTAAACCCTGGCAATTCCATTGCAGAATGGAGGAAAAAACTATGTTTTATTTTTTGGAAGACACCTTAGATGAAGTCTTCCCATTGGCAATATTTGATCTAACAATATTTCCCGGAGGTAACTCTAGAGAGGATCTTGATATAGTGGGTTTTGTGTTTCTCTTTTTCTTTGTGTCCTTTTGATCTAATTGTTGAGCAGGATGGTGGACCTCAACTTGAATTTCTGATTGGTTCAATTTACCTTCTAGTTGTTCAGAAACATCAGCAGACAAGATATCATATTTATTGGAAGTCGTGACTCTAATGTTTCTTATGGTAGGAGGAGAGAGGGAGGGAGGTCTCTCTCTTTTCCGATTAAAAAGTTGTGATCTGTCAGGTTTTTGCACCTTCCCCACTACGGGTTCACCAGGTAAATTGGTTTCGAGTGCAACCTCCATCAGATCAGGCAAGGACACGGCCTGTGAGAGATTTGTACTATTGTTTAAAATCGGAGTAGTTGGCTTTTGAATAATTTTCAGATCTTTAAGTATCCGTTTTGATTTTTCTACAATTTCTGGATATAGATTTTCGATGGGACTTTCAACCTCTTTAACTACTTTCATTTGTTTCTTTATCTTAGAAGTAGAGATATAATTTTCGTTTGTGTGGTTTGGCAAGTTTTTCTTCAGAACCATTGAAAAAGGTTGCCCTGGTCTTATTTGCTTTTCAAGAGCTCTTTTACGAGCCTCTTTAAAAGTAACCCTTTCCATGGTCCTAATGGCCTGGATTTCTTTTTCAAAAATAAACTTTACACAGCTTTTAGATGTAGCTGGGTGTGCTTCCCCACAATGTATGCAATTAGGGTTTTCTATGCATACTCCATGACTACTTTTTCCACAGTTAGCACAAATAGCTGGCTTATTGTTTAGTTTTTCTTAACATTTCTGGCTTAAATGGCCATACATTTGGCAATGATAACATCGCAATGGTGACGGGATATATGGTTTTACCTTCAAAGATAGCCATCCAGCTTTTATAACATTTGGTAATCGGCATTGATCAAATGTTATAATCAGAGTAGCAAGAGGGATACGTTGTTCTCCAACTCTCTTTCTCATTCTGACAACTTTAACTACTCCTTGATTTTTCAGTTCATCCTCTATTTCTTTCTCCTCTATATCCAACAATTCTGGAGCATATATCACACCTCTACTCTGGTTGAAAGTAGGGTGCGAAACGCATTTTACGCTATGACCATTCAATATTGTAAGTGTTTTTAACCTTTCACCTTGTAATGGGGACAGTGTCTCTATCAAGAGACTTCCATTTCCCTGGGGTAAAATTTTTGGCTGCCCTCCACATAAAGTAACTATTTCCCTATTAGCTTCAAAAACATTTATACGCTCATTTCTTCCGTTTTCAAATTCCAAGATAAAAAAATTTTCATAATTCACTACTTCATAGTGACCAGGTAATACTTCTACTTTTCTATATCTTTCTGTACTGTCATCATTTTTCACTCTCTCTCTCTTCTTCTCTAGCGTTTTATTATTCACATGACGTGAATAAGGTTCTAACGTTACAATGTTAGAACCCGAGTTGGAGCTGTCTGTACTGAGGTCCATGTTTGTATTTTCCAGGTCGTCAACAGAGGTGTTGGGTTTTTTTGAAAAAGCAAGCCGGGTTATCCACCTCTTATCGGAGGATGTCAGTCCTCCTATCCCATGTGGCCCAACACGAGAAGAGGCTTCAGCGGGGACCAGTCCTCTATTAGAGAGGGGTTGCCTCTCTTAAGGTGGGCGTACACTGGTCAGTGGGGGTAGTTAGCCCCTCCCACCGTCGACTCCAATGCCTGGCGTCAACCATTACCCGCAAATATGGGTGACTTAAAACCGGATCACTGGAGCCCGACTCTTAACAGACTTGGTCTGCACCCAATGGGGTCTGCCAGAGGGTGATGGCGTCTAAATTGGCACAGGTTGAGATGGAATGCAGTCCATCCCACACTCTGCCAAATCCAAAGCAGCATCCAAAGTAAAATCGAACATGCCAAAGTCGTCAACAATATCGAGCCCAAAAGGAAGAGATGGGAGAAAAAAGAAATTATCAAAAGTAAAAGAGAAAGTGCTGACTGATTTAGTTGGATCGACAGCTGGGCACCGAGGTCCAATGGGAAGTAGTTCCCACTGTTCATTAGATTCAGCAGGAGATTTGTTGGAGGGAACAGATAGATATGATTCCATCTGTTCCAATCGAGAGACATAGCATCCGTCGCTTCTGCTCGAGGGTCCTCGTATGGGGATACATATCGAGGTAGTTTCTTGTTGTCGCTTGTTGCGAAGAGGTCGATCTGCAGTTCTAGGACTATTTCCAAGATGAAGGAGAATGAGTCTGCGTCTAGGGACCATTCGGACTCTATCGGTTTTCGCCTGGATAGAGCGTCCGCCTTCACATTGCGGAACCCTTGTAGGTGAACTGCTGATAAGTGCCATCTTTTCTTTCTTGCTAAGCGAAAGATGGTCAACATCACGTGATTGATGTAGGGCGATCTCGAGCCTTGTCGGTTCAGACATTTCACTATCACCTCGCTGTCCAAGACCAACTTGACGTGGGCTGATCTGTGAAGGGATAGTTTCTTCAACATTAGGAAGACTGCCATGGTTTCCAGAATGTTGATGTGAAAGGTTTTGAACTGGTGTAACCAGTTCCCTTGTACTTTCCTTTGATGGGAATGACCTCCCCATCCTTCCGGTGAGGCATCCGTGTGGATGACTACTGACGGTTGAGGTGGTTGTAAGGGAATTGTCCTTGCTAGGCTCCTGACCTTCGACCACGGCCTCAGAAGCGATCGCAGTAAGGTCGGTGTCGATCAGATGATCTCTTCAAGCACTTGATGTGTATCTTCTCCAGACTCCTGACGCATCCTTCAGTTGTGCTCCCTGCACTGGGTCTGTTACTGCTGCGAACTGGAGAGAGCCCCGTATTCTTTCCTGTTGGTGTCTTGAAATTTTGTTGGATTTCAGTAGTCTCTTGAGAGAACCCGCAGTCTCTCTCCTCTTCTTCGGTGGAATGGAGAGGCGGTGTGACTGTAAATTTCAATGGATTCCTGCCCATTGAAACTCTTGAGCTGGAGAGAGGCGAGACTTCTTGTAGTTGATCTTGAAGCTCAGATGGTCCAGGAACTGCATCACCTTCGTGGCTGCCTGCAGACAAGCAGTCTTGGATGCTGCCCACACCAGCCAGTCGTCCAGGTATGCAGCTACCTGAATGCCTTCTAAGCGTAGCTGTTGTACGACTGTGTCCGCAAATTTTGTGAATATCCTTGGGGCTAAGTTTAGTCTGAAGAGCATGGCTGTGAAGACATACTTTGTCTTCTGTAGCTTGAATCCTAGGTAGGAGGAGAGGGGGGCGGCTGACTAGAAGGTGCCAGTAAGCATCTGCCAGCTCTATTGAGACTGTGTACGCCCCTTTCGATAACAGGGTCCTTATGTGTTGTAAGGTTAACATCCGGAACTTCTTGTTCTCGATGAACTTGTTAAGTGGAGACAAGTCTAGAATGATTCTGACTTTGTCTGAGTCTTTCTTGGAACACAAAACAGCCTTCCCTGGAATTTGATGGACTTTGCTTTCCTTATGACCTTTTTGTTCAAGAGTTCTAAGGTATATTCTTCCAATAAGGAGATGGAGTGTTGGAAGAATTGAGGAAAGGAAGGTGGAGTTTTGTTCAATTTCCACCCTAGTCCATTCTTGATTAGGCTGTGGGCCCAGGGATCGAAGGTCCAACGATCCCGAAAGTGGAAGAGTCTTCCTCCTACCTGGAGCATCTCATTGGTTAGATGATCCGGAGGGTTTGTTACCCTGACCACATCCTCCTCTACCCTTGGAAGGGTTTCTTGAGGAGCCTCTTCTAGATCCTCTACCTTTAGGGCGAAAGGTAGTGGTGTGCCTCTCAAAGCCTGGGTTAAAGGCTGGTGACTGGGCTACTAACTGCGTAGGCACTATCTGGAATGTGGTTTGCGGCTGGGCAACCATTTGGGGGCACTGTGGTCATGGTAACAGTGAGATGCTGCGCAGGTCTATGAGGCACTCGTGGCTTCTTTTTCTTCCTGTTCTTAGGTTGGGGACCAGCGTCAGAGGATGATTTCCTCTTGGAAGACATGCCCCAGTTTTGGAGAAGGTTCCTATTCTCCGTGGCGGCTTTAGCAGCTACCTCTTGGACTGCTTCCTTTGGGATGAGGTCCTTGCCCCAGATACATGAAGTAATCAACTTCCTGGGCTCGTGCTTGACCGTTGCATTGGCAAACACATGCTCTCTACAGGCCCTCCTTGCCTTCACGAAAGCGTGCATGTCCTTTACTAGGGTAGCCATGGGCATCTTGGCAAGGACCGTGTACATATCTGGGGTACTTGAAATACCTGCACACATCTCCATGAAGTTCTGGAGACACAGAGAGGCGGCTAGTCTCTCTTTTGTCTCCTGTTCCCTTAGCAGAAGAAAGTCCGACAACTTCCGAAGGTTCTCGTTGAACTGCTGTCCTGCAATATCTGGATCTAGTTTCGAGATCGAGAAGGTTAGATAAACCTCGTTCCAGTCCTTCTCGCCTATAGGCAGGGCTAGAGACAACGATTTACATTCCTCTAGCGTAGTGATGGTTTGCCCGCATCAACTGCTTTTAGTACGCAGTGGAGAGCTTTAGCCGTAACAGGAAAAGCTCTGGAGGAAGGAGCAAGGAAGGTAGGGTGCCTCTTGCTCAAAGCAGAAACCTTCGAGTTCGTATAGCCGGCTTTCTTCAGGCTACTCGTCAAGAGAGCTTGTGCCTTGTCATGAACAAAGACCATGACCTCCTTAGGTTACGTCTCTTCTTTAGATGCATGTTCGTTCTTCAACCTCACGAAGCAATCTGGGTAAGCCGAAAAGTTCGGCCAGAATTGGAGATCGTTGAAGGGTATGGCCCCCTCTTCTCCGAGACGTAGAGTTTCCCATTCATCATGGGCATGAACTCCGCATACATCCAGGGGTTAGTTTCGGAGTATTGGGGTTAGTCAAAGACTTTGGGCCGCTTGTGGAAGCCGCTAAAAGCGGCTGCACGGTGTACCTCCCTGACTTCCCTTCTCATCTCTTGTTGTTCCTTGCGCATAGTTTCTATCATCATTTGGATCTGCGCCATGAACGCTTCGCCCTTGGGGAAAAGCGGGTCTGGTTGAGGGGTTGGGGCCGAAGAGGTTGACGGTACAGGTTGATATGCCGTCACAGACAGTATAGGGTCTTCCGTCACTGTCGATACGGATCCTTCTTCCTCCTCGGATGGCTGGGCCACCTCTTCTTCAGAGTCTTCTTGAAGAAGATCCTTTTCGGTGCCTGAGGACACCTCTGACATCCTTTCCTGATGGATGTCCATGCCTTCCAAAGCCTTGTTAATGTCAGCCTCTATCGTCAGTTGTATGAAGGGAGGCTTGACCTGTGCCTGAGGCACAACCACGTCGGATGTTGCCTTAGGGAACAGAAGACTTCTCATCGTTTCGCTTGGTAGGTAAGGTCCCGGAGAGTTCTTCAGGAACCCTCTTACCCACTTTCGAAGCGTTTCCCTCGCAGTATCCCTCGACTCCGCCGTCTTGGGATCACCAAAACCCTCGGACATCAAGGCCGAGCACACGGTGCAACCCTTCGGATCCCAATACCTCATAGTTTCAGTTGCGATGGAGCAGGGGGCATGAGACCTGCACATCTTGTGGTCACAAAAGTCCCTACTTTTGTGGTTGCAGTACATAACTGTGCACTTCACCTTAGCGTCCTCCTGTAAGGAAAGAAAGAGTGAAATGCTATGGGGTAATTTATCATACTGATAAATATATTCACATGCATTAAATAGTAATCCTTACTATTATAATTATAGCTTAGGATAGTAAGCTAGAAAGGAAATAGGAAAGACACATATCTGTGTTTCCTGTCCAGGCAATTGCTGTGACCTCCCTCAATATTAATATTTTAAAATTTCCTTATTAGGGAAATACAGGGTGGAATATTTCTAGAACTTAGAGCTGGAGTCAGTGTATACTAACACTAACTCCCCATAAGTGAAATATTAATACTGTAGGGTAAAAGAAATTTTGTATTCTGATGATCAAGATACATCAGAATGTTGAAGGAATGCTTCACCTCAACATTTGCTTAGCGGTCTCAACAATGGACTGTGAAAGGATACCCAGAGTATGTTGGAAAATAATACTACTGTATGTTATATACTGTAGTTTTCTAACTGCTGTATTTTCTATACTGCAGGAATACTGGCTACTGTATAATCTTATACGGTAGTTCTGCTGGTATACTATCGGGCTAGGCTAGTACCTGGCAGCACTAGCCGGCAGAGAGAGAGAAAGAATGGAGAGAAGGACTACCGTATTATTATAGTTTAGTACAATAATTAGGGTTGTAGGGACAACTGTCTCTACTGCCTTCTTTCCCGAATGAGGATTCAAATGGAAGGGGAGAAAATGTAACAATTCTATCTTCCATCCAACCACAATATCTGTTGCCGGCTGCACTGCCGGTTACAGGGTTTGTGGATAGCAGTCCAAGGAAGGACTGAAGAATACTCAAAGTTGAAATGGGTCTTCCACCGGCACCCGTCATGGCCAGCTCAACCTTTCCCAGAGCCTTGCTTCCGTTAGGGGGAAGGTCGAAACAGAAATAAACCGCCTTTGTAAGAGCCCGGCCGGCATCGTAATCAGCCCGGCAAGCGGAGAGATTGTAGAATACTGGCCACAGGGGTTGTGACGGCTAGGCCGTCACTAAAGAACAGAAGGGGAAAGGGAAAGGGTCTTATATTTTGCATAGAAAGAAGGCAGCAGGTATGCCTTCTGCTATCGGCTGCAAATCAAGGAAACAGTTTCCTATGCCGATGCTGTCTTGGGCAGCAGAGGAATAACGATTCCTTAGCCTAAGACATTGCCGGATATAAGACATGTCTTCTAGTCCACAAGGGAGAAAGGTGGTGGCAACTGTACTACCACTTTCAGTTGTGGACTAGGGAAGCCGGGCTTCCTATACCGGCAACAGTGTAACCGGCAGGGAAATGATTAATCCCCCATCGGTAGCATTGCCGACAACAAGACTGAATACCCCGAGTTACTGTCGTATTTAAAGGCCGGGATACTCACCAACAAAGAGGATGGACAGAAACACTATCTCAGTCAAGCCGGAATTCACTACTCTATGGCAAGACGAAAGATAGGGTTGCCGTCTAGTGGCGGCACTCAGGGGGAAGGAAGGGTTTATCCTCATTTCTCTAAAAGAGATGAGTATCGAATTGTGATAGTAATTCTAGGAGATGTTCTATCTCCGGATGAATTAATAAAACGATACGAGAGGATAAACGGGGATAACATTACTAAAGTATCTCCGGATGAATTAATAAAACGATACGAGAGGATAAACGGGGATAACATTACTAAAGTATATTAAAACGTGTTAGGCTAGCCTAACTCTAGTCGGGATCTCGGCTACGCTATATCACCGAGGCCCTAACACATACAATCGAAACGTTTTATGAGAAGAGGAAATATTACATGTGTAAATCTTATCTTCACTAGTATAATTTGCCTGAATAGCTAGAATTTCATTAGAGCTAAATACCGGAGACATCGTACTACAAACTAAATAAAGCATTTATGGCGTACGACAGCGGTCCAAAATGGCCGCCTCCGGTGTTTGCTATCCTCCACTAAACACATCTAAATTATGCTAATTTAACTGTGAGAAGGGAGCCAAAAATTATACACAGGAAAGATTAAATACTCAACTTTCCAGAGGATGAAGATGCTGGAGATTGCATTGTAATAATCCTTTATAATAGAACAACACCGAGAGCAAGTGGGAGAAACACCGTGCTTAATTCGCTACTACAAAAGGAATGGTTTGCCGGGGTGGTACCGGTTCCCCTTCAATTTTGCCACTCTTCCCCCTCAAAGCGAAAACTATTCGGGGTGAAGATTGCTATGTGTCGTATCAAGAAATACGTCCCTTGATATTATGCGATTAAGAGTTATATTAAGGATACTCGCACCAGGAGTTAGAATTCTGGAGACCTGTGATCAATTCTCTGGGAGTATCATTGTAGCAAAATATCCCTTAGAAAGCTACCTAAAGGATCCTTCCATCAGGACGACATGGCTGAGCCCCAAAAACCAATAACGGCTTTATTTTGCAGTCCCCGCTGGCGTTGGCACATAGGGTAAGAGTCAACCGATCCTTCATACGCTTATGTCCAGGCATTTTCTTCTCTTCGGCGGTGATGTATGTTCGACTAGGCATCTTTTTCCAAAACAGACCGGTTTCATCACAATTGAAAACTTGCTGCTCTACATAGCCTTCCTCCTCCACAATCTTTTTGAACTTCTTAACAAAATCGTTAGCAGCCTTGGTGTCCGAACTTGAAGCTTCTCCGTGCCGAACAACTGAATGAATCCCGGTCGGTCTCTTAAATTTCTCGAACCAACCGCGAGACGCCTTGAATTCCTCCGTCGTAGGATCGGTTGAACTCTCCCCCGCGTCATATTCAGAGCCTGCCGCCTTCAAGTCACAATAGATAGTGCTGGCCTTCTCACAAATGATCGTTTCAGTGATCGTATCGCCAAAAATCTCTTTGTCTTTTATCCATATTAACAAAAGGCGTTCCATCTCTTCCAGAGTAGGGCTATGACATTTTGAAATAATGGTGATCCCCTTCGATGGTTTGACTGCTTTAATGGCTGCCTTCTGCTTGATGATCATCGAGATCATAGACATATCCCGGCCATATTGTTTAGCCAGATCACTCACACGCACACCGCACTCATGTTTTTCTATAATTTCTTGCTTCAATTCTAATGAAAGCACTGCCTTCTTTCTTTCCTCACCACCACTAATACCTGTACCGAAACCAAGCTTCTTAGGACTCATGATTATACGTAAAATCAAAAATGAAACGTGAGAAAAGGAAGATAATAAACACTGTTAATAACGGACCGAACAGAGGACAACCTCACGATGCGCACGAGAACAGAGAACTGACCGATGTGACGCTCAATGTCATACCTCCGACGTGCTGCCGTCTACCGGAGTACTGTAAACAAGAAACTACGACCGACGCTTCGAGAAAATTCTACGCGTATGGTTTACGTCGGATGTTGGAGCAAAACTTCAGGTGTCGAGACGAAAATTTTAGTGAATTTTACTTTGGATGTTGGAACAATCGTATGTAGAGGTTCCACTATAAGCAATGCAACATGCAGGCATAGTACTTGGCACATTTGGAACCCCTGCAGGGGCAATGTGTTAGGAAGAGCCAAATCACCAGACCCTTAGACAGACAGTATTCTTCACCCATCCTTGTGAGGTCAGAATCATACTTGTTAGTTTCTCTTTTTGCTTCTGGGAATATGCGCATAAATTGCAGGTTGGGATTGGTGGTACACAGTTGTCTTGGAATGGGCACGAGTCTACTTATGGCACTAAGTCCTTGGAGGCCACATAGCGCTTTAACACCAAAAAAGGAGTTTTGAAAAAAAAAATCTTAATTTTTGGGAGTTGCTCTGTAGTCTTCAAAAGCTCCCTCCTCCCTCGGTTTGAGTAGGAGAGTGGAGCATTGCTATATACCATCAATTTTGAATGGGTGTGGGTTTGTTCTGATATAGGTACGATGGTTCCTTTCTGGGATGCCTTACGCGACGCTACTCACAGCAGACGACTTTCAGCTATTGAGGCGTTGTGGCAAGTTTAAATGAGCCTGAACTTATGAGGCCTCCCCTATAAACAATAAATCTGTGCTTTGCATATTGATACACTGGCCTTAGAGTAGGGGACAATATTTCTTTGGTATTTATGTTGTATTGGAAAGTCCTTGGAGACTGCACAACACCTCCCTAAAAACATTTTCCTTTGCCAAAACTCCTTTTTTTTGCTTTGCAGCATGTCTGGAAAGTGCAAGGGAGACACTTTTGATGGCAATGCATCTAAGATGGAAATTAAATTGGGTACAGTGAAATGGAACAAAAAAGGGGAGACCCCTACAAACATAGGTCATACGTTAGGCTTTAGTCATTCCACAGTTACAACTATTATCAAGAATAAACATCGCATCCTTGAGCATGTGAAAGGATCTGCCCCTATGAAGTTGACCATTATTAAAAAACAACCCAGTGGTCTTATGATAGAAATGGAGAGGTTATTAGTGCTCTAGTTGGAGAACCTGAATCAGTGACACCTTCCAGTGAGCCTTATGGTAATTCAGGAGAAGGCTAAGCATTTGTTTGAGACCTTGAAAAGTCAAAAGGGAAAGGGAGTGAAAGTGGCCAGTAAGGGATGGTTTATAAGATTTAAGGCTCGTGCCAATATGCATAACTTTAAGGTGCAAGGTGAAGCTACTGGTGATGAAAATGAGGCAGCAGTAAATTACTTGATTTGTTAACTGAGATTTTTAGGGAAGGTAGGTTTTGTACTGAACACTTCTTCAATTTGGATGAGACAGGCTTATTTTGGAGTGTATGATAAACCAGACCTACATCGCAAGAAGACAGCACCAGAACAAAAGTTGGCAAAGAGTTACTGATTTTCCTTCTTGGGGTTATGCTTCTGGCCACTGCAAGCTGAACCCTATGCTGATGTATCAGGAGGAGAATCCTAGGGCACTCAAGGGGGTTTGGAAGAGTCAGTTACCTGTAATCTTGAAGTCTAATAGGAAGGCTTATTATAGCCTTATTTGAGAACTGGCTTTTCAACCACTTTGTGCCTGAGGCTTGAGCAGTATTGTGCTAAGGACATATCCTTAAGGTATTGCTTTTGCTGGATAATGCCCCTGGTCACCCTGCCAACTTAGCTCACTTCCATCCCAAAGTCACATTGGTTTACTTACTACCTAACACCAGTTCCCTGTTACAGCATATGGAACATGGAGTAATTACTTCCTTTAAGGCCTACTACCTCCATAGGACAACTGCTATGGCTTTGGAGACAACAGAGGAGGAGAAGGAATGACCCTAAAGATGATCTGGAAGTTCTACAATCAAGAACATTGCTGAATCTTGGGATGAGGTGAAGCAAACCAACATGAATGGTGTCCAGAAGGAGTTTTGCCCCCAGTTTTCCGATTTCTTTGGCTTTGAGGAGACAGTTGATGCTGTTACCAAATAGGATGGGGGAACCCCTAGGAATTAAACTCTCTTAGGGCTGCTCTGAGTATGTTGAATAAGGAGCCGTGGACCAAACGATTGAGGTGCTGACAGTATATTCAGCAATAGGTTAGGACAGGCCTAGCAAGCCGCTAACTGAATCTTTAACGCTCGAGAAACTCAAGGATCAGTTGTCAAATGCAAAAATAGGCGACGAAACTGGGAACGTCTTAGGAAAAACGCTAAAGATAAACTGAATTTTAAATGTGGTACCCTAAATATTGGCACGTACAGTAGTAAGGAAGACGAAATATTAGATGTGGTGAAGGAGAGAAAACTTGATTTATTAGGAATGGCTGAAACCAGGCATAGAGGTGAAAGCGCAGGACAGGACCTAGGAGATGGATATGTACTGATTTATCGTGGAGTAGATGCAGGAATCAGAAAGCATGGTGTTGCTATGATCGTAGGACCCAGACTTGCCCCCTATATACAAAAAGTACAATTGATCAGCGAAAGACTTATTAGTTGCACATTTAGAATAAACACCACAAATTATAATGTCTTTCAGTTTTATGCACCACAGCAAGGCCATACACAAGAGGAAAAAGATACTTTTATGGAACTTTTAGAATTACATTTGGAGGGACAGCCAGAAGGCATCAACCTACTACTAGGAGATTTTAATGCATGGGTTGGCTGTGAAAGAAGAGGGATAGAGAATGTAATAGGCCCATTTGGAGAGGAAACAAGAAACGTTGAAGGAGAAAACCTAATAGATTTTTGCATAAGAAATCATCTAAAGATCATGAATGGATTCTTTAAACACCAGGACTCACACAAATACACTAGATATAGATGGAGTCAAACCTAAGGGCAGTTTGATCAAAAATCAGTAATTGATTATGTCGTTATATCAGATAAGAGGCTTGTAGAAAATGTTAAAGTATTGCCAGGAGTCTCCCTTGATTCAGATCATAGACTAGTCATAGGAAAAATTTACATTCCTCCCATAAGAACAGAGAAAACAGAGAAGAGAAAAATGATAAAACAGAATCCTTGAAAGACCCAGATATCAAAATGAGATTTCAAAACAAGTTTACAGAGAGGTTGCAACACCTGGAGCAGTGGGATTGGAAGGGACTGAAGGAGATTGCCTTGGATGTAGGGGAGAAGGAACTTGGCTGTAGGTTTGTTGGAGGTACTAGGAAAAGGCGTACAATTTGGTAGAATGACGAAGTAAAAGGTGCAATAATGATAAAGAACAAAATGCACAGGAAGTGGGTGAAAGAAAGGAACCAACAGACTAGAGAAAAATATGTATCTTCTAGGAATCAATCAGAGGAGATTAAGAGAAGATCACGGATAAATGCATGGATTAAACTAGGAAGCGAATTGAGGGATGATCTCAAGAAAAATAAGAAGATCTTTGCAGTTGCAAAATCATACAGGAAAGATAATAGAAAACAATATAATATAAAGGATGAAAATGGAAACATTATTGGCACGGCTACAGAACTTAATGAAAAATGGACTACTTATTTCAATAGGTTACTAAATGTAACTACAGAAGAAAATGAAGAAGAGTGTATCTTTCAATGTGACAGAGAAAATAAGGAGGATGTGATTACCTATCATGAGTTTGAAAATGCTTTGAAAGAGATGAAAAATGGGAAAAGCCTAGGGTATGATAATATACCAATTGAGTTATTCAGAGGGAGGGGACCTAGCAAAGCAGATATTATATGACCTAACCTTGTCATTCTGGTTAGAGAGCATGGTTACTGAAGACTGGGGAAAACATATTTCTGTACCCTTTTATAAAGGTAAAGGTGACTCAGGCAAATGCGAAAATTATAGAGGTATAACGCTCATATGTCATGCAGAAAAACTTTATGAGAGGATTTTAGAAAAAAGGGCGCGACACATCATTGAACCTCAGCTAGGCGAAGAACAGCATGGATACAGAAAGGACAGAAGTACATCAGATCTCATATTCACCTTGAGGCTTGTTATTGAAAAATCATGGGAATACAATAGACCACTGTATATAGCATTTATTGATTTGGAAAAGGCATTTGACTTGGTACCTAGGAACAAATTGTGGAGGTGCTTAGGAGAGGTTTATGGACTCGACGGTAGATTGGGAGCTGCAATAAAGAGCACGTACGAACCATGTATGAATAATATAAGGACTGGATACAAGAATGAAAATTGGTTTAGAGTAACAACAGGTGTTAAGCAGGGAAGCGTTCTTTCCCCACTCTTGTTCATTGCATATATAAATGTAATTATAAGAAGTTTTAAGGAAAGAATAAATATCTCAGGAGACATCATGATTTTTGCTGATGATATTGCTTTCTGGACATATGATCGGGAGGAACTAGAAAGAGCATTGATAGCCTTGAACGATTGTTTAACGGAAGCTGGACTGAAGATAAACATTAATAAAACAGAAATATTAACAATCAACAAACAACAACAAGCTCCAACGAACATCATGATAAGAAATACGGTAATTAAGGACACCAACGCATTCAAGTATTTAGGGTGTATGTTTACAGACAACGGCTATAAGAACAAAGAAGAAATTACTGAACGAATACAGAAATATAATAAATTCTGTGGAGCACTCTATCCAATTATGAGAGATGCATACGTACCTATAGAAGTAAAGAAAACCATAAGAGTATGGATCAGAGAGCTGGACAATGACCATCAAAGACAGGAGCAGAGTCCAAGCTTCAGAGATGAAAATCCTGAGAACAATAATGCACAAAACAAGAAGAGATAGAATAAGAAATGTAGATTTTAGAAGGATGGTTGGGGTATCTCCTATGTTGAACAAGATTGAGAAGGGACAGCTGAGATGGCTGGGACATTTAATGAGAATGGATGGAAATAGAATTGCAAGGAAGAGATGGGACTGGACGCCTGGTGGGAGGAGATCAAGAGGTAGACCACGTAAACGCTGGAGGGATGGAATTGAAGAGATTTTGACAAAGGACAACATGCCAACAATTGAACAGCTGAGAAGAGAGGGAATTTTTGAAAACAGAATTGAGAGGAGAAGACAACTGATTCCACTGACAGGCTGAAAGCCTACCTGGGAGTGGAAGTGAAGTGACGTGAAGTGATCTTGAGGTTGATGCTGATGATATCTCTAAGCTCCTGGCATCTCATGGAGAGTTGTCTACTGAAGACCCCATTGAGTTCGAGAGCTACACGATTGCAGAAGAGAAAGACACCCAGATCCCAGAGCCAAAGAAATTTATAGCCAAGGCCTTGGTAGAAAGATCCCAATATGGAAAGGTTTAGGGAGGTGTCCAGGAGGGTCATGGATGCTGTGGTGAGGTGCTACAAGAGATATTAGAAGAGAAGAGGATGTAATCACAACAGACAAACCTGTGTATGTACATTAATATGGTAGAGAGGCCTTCACCTGAACCTCAACTCTCAACCTCTACAGTTTCTCCATCCCCTCTTCCATCTCCAGCACCTCTTCCAGCATCTCATTCTGAGTCTCCAGCATCTCATCCTGACTCATCGGCTCCTCTTTCAGGTTCTCTAACACCTCTTCCAGCATATTCTGAATCTCCAGCATCTCATCCTGACTCATCGGCTCCTCTTTCAGGTTCTCTAACACCTCTTCCAGCCTATTCTGAATCTCCAGCATCTCATCCTGACTCACCAGCTCCTCTTTCAGGTTCTCTAACACCTCTTCCAGCATATTCTGAATCTCCAGCATCTCATCCTGACTCACCAGCTCCTCTTTCAGGTTCTCTAACACCTCTTCCAGCATATTCTGAATCTCCAGCATCTCATCCTGACTCACCAGCTCCTCTTTCAGGTTCTCTAACACCTCTTCCAGCATATTCTGAATCTCCAGCATCTCATCCTGACTCACCAGCTCCTCTTTCAGGTTCTCTAACTCCTCTTCTAGCATCTCCTTCTGACTCATCAGCTTCTCCAACATCTCATCCTGATTCTCCAGCTCCTCTTCCAATTTCTCCAGCATCTTCCACCTCCTCCTCCAAATAAGCATATCTCTCCCCACCACTTGCAACACCATTTCCAGTGTGCAGGCCTACCACAGAAATAAAGGTAAGGAATTCTTATACAGGAAGTATAATATCTTCTTCCCAGCTTTATCCCTATTCGGGGTCGCCGTTTCTAATGAGTCTCTTCCATCTCCCTCTGTCCTGTGTCATTTCCTCCCATACTCCCTTCTCCCTCATATCATCTCTAATGCAATCTCTCCACCTGGTCTTAGGTCTTCCTCTCCTTCGTGTTCCATCCACCTCCACGTCCATCACTTCTCTTGCCATGTGTTGCCCTTCTCTTCTCATCAGGTGGCCATACCATCTTAACCTTGCCTCTTGCACTTTCTTTGATGCCTCAGTGACTTTTACTGTACCCCTAATATGTTCATTTCTAACCCTGTCCTTTTTGGTTACTCCACTCATCCACCTAAGCATCCTCATCTCGGTTACGTTCAACTTTCTACCCTCTGTTTTCTTTAGGGGTGCTGCTTCCAATCCATATGTCATTGCTGGTCTGACCACTGCCTTGTGCACTCTGCCCTTCAATCTTATAGGGAAGTATAATATATTGTCTTTATATACATTATGTATGTATGTATGTATGTATGTATGTATGTGTGTATGTATGTATGTATGTATGTGTGTACGTAATTCAAACTTACGACAAAAATTTACTTATGACGCGTCATAAGCATGGAGCTCGTTCGTAACTCGGGGACTTCCTAATGGGGAAGACACCACCACAGGCGATGGACTACTTACACATTTTTTCACCATTGATAACTGGTAGCACATTTCTTAGCAACAGCCCTAGGTAGTAAGTTGACCAGGACACCAGCCACCTTTTGAGATACTACTGCTAGAGAGTCATGGGGTCCAATGACTGCCCAGACAGTACTGCATTGGATTCTTCTCTCTGGTTACGGTTCATTTTCCTTTTGCCTACACATACACAACTGACAACATTGAGATTACCAAACAATTCTTCTTCACCAAAGGGGTTAACCACTGCACTGTAATTATTCAGTGGCCACCTTCCTCTTGGTAAGGGTAGAAGAGACTCTTTAGCTTTGGTAAGCAGCTCCTCTAGGAGAAAGACACTCCAAAATCAAACCATTGTTCTCTAGTCTTGGGTAGTGCCATAGCCTCTGTACCATGGTCTTCCACCGTCTTGGGTTAGAGTTCTCTTGCTTCATATTTTATATAGGAAATATTCATTTCAATGTTACTGTTCTTAAAATACTTAATTTTTCTTTGTTTCCTTTCCTTACTGGGCTATTTTCCCTGTTGGAGCCCCTGGCCTTATAGCATCCTCCTTTTATTATTACTACTAGCCAAGCTACAACCCTAGTTGGAAAAACAAGATGCTATAAGCCCAAGGGCTCCAATAGGGAAAAATAGCCCAGTGAGGAAAGGAAATAAGGAAATAAATAAATGATGAGAACAAATTAACAATAAACCATTCTAAAAACAATAACAACGTTAAAACAGATATGTCATATATAAACTATTAACAATGTCAAAACAGATACAGTATGTCATATATAAACTATAAGAAGACTCATGTCAGCCAGGTCAAAATAAAAACATTTGCTGCAACTTTGAACTTTTGAAGTTCTACTGATTCAACTACCCAATTAGGAAGATCATTCCACAACTTGGTAACAGCTGGAATAAAACTTCTAGAATACTGTGTAGTATTGAGCCTAATGATGGAGAAGGCCTGGCAATTAGAATTAATTGCCGGCCTAGTATTACGAACAGGATAGAATTGTCCATGAAGATCTGAATTTAAAGGATGGTAAGAGTTATAAAAAATCTTATGCAACATGCATAATGAACTAATTGAATGACGGTGCCAAAGATTAATATCTAGATCAGGAATAAGAAATTTAATAGACCGTAAGTTTCTGTTCAACAAATTAAGATGAGAATCAGCAGCTGAAGACCAGACAGAAGAACAATACTCAAAACAAGGTAGAATGAAAGAATTAAAACACTTCTTCAGAATAGATTGATCACCAAAAATCTTGTAAGACTTTCTCCATAAAACTTTTGTGCAATGGAAGAAGACACAGACCTAATATGTTTCTGAAAATTGAATTTGCTGTCGAGAATCCCACCTAAAATTTTAAGAGAGTCAAACAAATTTAAAGAAACATTATCAATACTGAGATCCGGATGTTGAGGAGCCACCATCCTTGACCTACTTACAATCATACTTTGAATTTTGTTAGGATTCAACTTCATACCCCATAATTTGCACCATGCACTAATTTTAGCTAAATCTCTATTAAGGGATTAACCAACCCCAGATTCAGGGGATGGTATTGATCAAAGAGAGTAGCATCCTCTGCATATGCAACAAGATTGTTTTCTAGGCCAAACCACATGTCATGTGTATATAATATGAAAAGTAATAGGCCAAGAACACCGGATATCACATTCCTATACTCACTATGGTGCCCATCAACAACTCCTCTTTGAGATCTATTACTTAAAAAATCAATAATAATACTAAGAGACGACCCACCCACTCCCAACTGTTTGAGTTTGAAAACAAGGGCTTCATGATTAACATAGTCAAAGGCAGCACTAAATTCAAGGCCAATCATACGAAATTCCTGACCACAATCAAGGGATTTCTGTACAGCATTGGAGATTGTAAGAAGGGCATCACTGCTCCAAGGCCTTTACAAAAACCAAATTGCAAGCTAGGGAATAGATGATTGCCTCCACCAAACCTATTAAGACGTTTTGCCAGAAGACGTTCAAAAACTTTAGATAATATGGGAGTTATGGAAATTGGGCGGTAATCAGTTGGACTTGAGCTACCACAAACACATTTACATAGAGGAGTAACATTACCAATTCTCCAAGTGCTAAAAGCTCCTCTTCTTGCTAACTTGCGCAAAATAACAGATAACTTTGGAGCTAAGAAATCTGCAATCTTTATAAAAAACAAAGGAAAAATACCATTTGGGTCAAACACCTCCATAAGCATCAAGATCCATCAACAAAGCTTTAATTTCACGAGATCGAAAAGCTAAACTAATTAGTTTAGCCACAGGAAAACAGAAATGAGGAAGTTCAAGTTTTTCATTACTCTGTTTACTGTCAAAAACATCAGCCAAAAGGGTTGCCTTTTCCTTTGGACAGTGAGTGACTGAGCCATCTGGTTTAAGTAAAGGAGGAACGTTGCATCTACACCAAAGAGTGCAGATTTAAGGGTAGACCACCATTATGTTCCTGAGTTGTACCAGAAAGGGTTTCTTTTATGGTTAAATTGTATTCCTTTTCAGTTGAGGCATGAACTCTCTGAGCAAAAGCTCGAAGCTGAGTATAGTTATTCCAGGTCAAATCTGATCTGTTACCCTTCCAAAGATGATAGGCCTCCTGCTTCTCCAAATAAGCACGTCTACAATCATCATTGATTGATTGATTTAGAGTTTTCAGGCATCCTGACATCTAAGGTCATTGACGCCGGTAACATTTAATTTATGCATACAAAAATAAAAAATAAAAATAAAATAAAATAAAAAATAAAAGAGTATTCAATTAAAATCATAAAAGTTGAATGTCATAAAAGTTAAATAGTTTTCAGAAGACCTGCTTCTGAAATAAATCTAAAAATGCCACTTGCATGGTAGGACATATAATTTCCTAGAATCTTGGCAAGGATGAACCTGCCACCCTCACCTCGAACCTCAAACAAATATCTATTCCTTAAGTTGTTATAATTGGGACATTCGGTCAACAAATGCCTTACTGTTAGAGGTACTAAACAGTCGTCACAATACGGTTGCTGTTGGACTTTCAGCAGAAACTCGTGTGTCAACCGAGTATGACCAATACGGAGACGACAAAGAGACGTCTCCCATTTTCGGGGCATCATATTATACCTCCAAGAAGATATGTCATTTGTTACCTCTCGCATTTTATTCCCATCTAGGCTATCCCATTGCTGTTGCCATTTATTGCAAACAAATTTCTTGATGTCAGGTAAGAAATCATTACAGGGAATGGGATACTTTCTTGGCAGCAACTCGGATGCAGCCTTCTTAGCCAGTGAATCTGCCTTCTCATTCCCGGACACACCTGCATGTGCTGGAACCCAACAAAATTGAACTGTTATACCTCTCCGTCCAATAATAAAAAGTCATTCTAAAATCTTTAAAACTAGAATTTATTAGAATTAAAAACTTCTATAGCTTGAAGGACACTCCTTGCATCACTAAAAATTGTAAAATTACCCTCCTTCTCCAACGCTATTTTCTCAATAGCGGTTAATATGCCATACAGTTCGGCAGTAAATATGGAAGCGGTCAGAGGAAGTGCACCTCTACAATTAAAACCATTACTATGTACCCCAAATCCAACGCCAGCATCAGATTTGGAGCCATCAGTATAGATAAAAGTTGATCCTCTATGTTCTTTAACATGTTCATTAAAAAGAGACCTGGCTTCTAGGTCTGACATATTCTTCTTATCTCCAATAAAATATTTACAAAAAGATATCTCTGGTAACTTCCATGGAGGCGTTGATGATACCTTGAATGGAAGTACCTTATTTCTAATTATATCCAGACTATTTAATAATCGTTTCACCCGAAAGCCATAAGGTTGAGGAGATTTTGGGTGCAACTCAAGTATGATGCGTGTCTTACAAGGCTTGCAGTCTGAAAGGCTAGAGAGTTAGGGAGTCTTTGCAATCTAAACCAATACCGAATAATGGAAGACATTCGGTAAAGGTCTAGAGGTAACTCTCCAGCATCAACAAGGAGACTTGGGATAGGCGAGGTTTTAAAAGCTCCAGTAGACAATCTAATACCTGCATGATGTATTGAATCTAATATTTTTAACCGGCTTGGGGTGGCTGAAGAATATATTTCACAGCCATAACTAATTTTGGAAAAAATCAAGGCCTTGTATAATTTTAAAATAATATTGCGGTCTGCCCCCCATGATGTATGGGACAATACTTTTAAGATATTCAGAGCTTCAACACATTTAGCTTTTAACGCTTTTAAGTGAGAAACCCATGTAAGCCTACAATCAAATATCAAACCTAAAAATTTAGCTTCTCTTGCACATGGTATCCGTTGACCTTTAATGTATATATCCGGGTCTGGATGTACTCCCCGGATACGACAAAAATGGACAATGGTAGTTTTACTTGTCGAGAACTTAAATCCATTCATGTCAGCCCACTGGATAATTTTATTAATAGAGAGTTGGATTTTTCTCTCAACCATTGCCATTCTAGTGCCAGCAAATGATATTGAGAGATCATCCACAAATAATGTTGAGAGAACATCCCGGGGAATGGCTGAGGATATCCCATTAATTGCTAGTGCAAAAAGGGTCACACTCAGCACACTACCCTGAGGAACTCCTTCTTCCTGGCACTTACTCTCTGATAGAGTTTCCCCAACTCTCACTTGAAAAACTCTACGTGAAAGAAATGCCTGAATAAATAGTGGCAGCTCTCCTCTCAATCCCAATTCATGAATGGTTTTAAGTATACCATATCTCCATGTGGTATCATATAGCTTTTCAAGGTCAAAAAATACTGTAACATGGTGCTGTTTGGAAGCAAAGGCTTCACAAATAGAAGACTCAAGTCGTATCAACACATCAGTCGTTGAGTGCATTTTTCGGAATCCACATTGAATCGACGATAAAATACCTTTCTTTTCAAGGTACCACATCAGCCTTGCATTGACCATCTTCTCCATGATTTTACATAAACAAGATGTCAATGCAATAGGACGATAGTTTGCTGCTAAAAAGTTGTCTTTACCGGGTTTTAAAAAGGCTAAAATAATGGCTAGTTCCCAAACACTTGGGTAACTATGATCATGCCATATTCTATTAATAATGCTTAAAATAAATAGCTTTGTATTAAAATGTACATGTTTAATCATTGCATATGGAATTCCATCGGGTCCAGGGGCTGTATCATTGCAATGAGCAAGTGCGGAATCAAATTCTCTTTCAGTGAAAGGAGAATTATACGACTCTTCCCTTCTTGTTGCAAAATTTAACATTTTCTTTTCTTCAGTGCTCCTATACTGGTGACCAGGGGCTCTTTCACACTTGCTGGATACATTTGAAAAATGATTAGCCAGGGCATTGCTAACTTCATTTGCTTCAGTTACATACTGGCCATTCACCTTCAACACTGGTGGTGGGTTGGGGGTGAATTTGCCAGCTATCTTTTTTACTTTCCTCCACACAGAAGATGGTGGTGTTCTACTGTTAATGGAGGAAACAAAAGACATCCATGACTGGCGCGTTGCTTCTTTCATGGCACGACGGAACTGTGCTCTACATTTCTTGTACATAATTAAATTCTAATCAGTTCTGCATCTACGCAATCGTGTTAGAGATCTTCTTGTGGCTCTGTGGAGGGCAGTTAGCTCTGAAGACCACCACGGGACTGGTCGTCGTTTGAATAACCCTGTTGTTTTGGGAATTGAATTGACTCCTGCTGTATGGAGAGTTCCATTCAGTAAGTCTATGGCATCATCGATATTTTCAACCTGTCCTGCATCCCCCTCAATTTCGCTTAGCTCACGAAATTTATCCCAGTCCGCCTTGTCAAGATTCCATCGTGGCGATCCCTGTAAAGGTGGACCATTGTTGGTGTTTATAATGATTGGTGCATGATCACTAGTATGCCAATCATCTAGTGTTCTCCAATCGAAGTCGAGAAGGCAATTAGAGCTTACGATTGATAGGTCAATACATGACAAGGTACCTGTCTGGACATGAAAGTGTGTGGGCTCTCCTGTATTAAGGAGTCCCATATCTTCATTTTCCACAATTGATGATATGATATTTCCCCTCGTGTTTGCTAAAACATCACCCCACAAAGGATGTCTACCATTCAAATCTCCAAGTAAAAGAAAAGGTTGAGGGAGTTGTTGAATCACCTCCACTAAGTTATCATACAAAATGTTATCATTTGGAGGCAAGTCCAGAGAACAAATTGTATATTTTCGCCCTATGTCAATCTGTACAACCACTGCCTGCAGAGGTGTACGAATAGACAGAGAAACTTGGGGAACATCTCAACGAATGTATATGAGACTTCCGCCATGGCTCCCCACTTGGTGATCATATGGTGTCCTATAACTAATATATTCACGAGGACAAGGGGTATTATGATCAAGTTTGCTCTCCTGTAGACAAATAATTATGGGGGAATGCTCAAGAATAAGGAGCTTAAGTTCTTCATATTTGGCCCTTAAACCCTGACAATTCCATTGCAAAATGGAGGAAAAAACTATGGTTTATAATTTGGTAGACCCCTTGGATGGAGTCTTCCCCTTAGCAGTTTTTGATCTAACACTATTTTAGGTGGTTTTATTAAAGAGGGTCTTGATAGATTGGGTTTAGCATTTATGATTTTCTTTTTGTCTTTTTGATCTGATTGTTGAGGAGGTTGGTGGACCTCCACTTGAATTTCCGATTTATTTAAATTGACTTCCAGATCAGAAATATCAACAGACAAATCATCATATTTATTTGACGTCGTGATTTTGATATTTCTTATGGAAGGGGGCGAGAGAGATGGAGGTCTCTCTCTTTTCCGATTAGTAGGTTATGAGCTACCAGGTTTTTGCACCTTCCCCAATACAGGTGCACCTGGTAACTTGGTGTCAGGTGGCATCTCCATCAAATCAGGCAAGGACATGGCCTGGGAGAGGTTAGTACTATTGTTGGTAATGGGGGACGAAGGCTGTACAGAAATGGGCAATGACCCATTTTTAATACACTGTGGCAGAGCCTCAGAAGGCAATATGATTACCTTGTCATGCAGTACTTTATTATCAGAGGTTGTATTTCTTTTCTTAGGATTACTGGCAGTGCTAGGTGGGGTTGATGTCTCCTGTAGTAAATTTACCTTTGATTTTAAGGCCTTTGCATAGCTGGTTGATTTATTCAACAGTCTTTTTGCATGTCCCACACTTATGTGTTCTAAACTTGATTTGTTTAGGGCAGCTTCCTCCAACATATACAGTTCGCATCTCCTATCAGTTGATTTATGATTCAAATTGCAATTTGAACACCTGGCCTCAAGTGTACATTCTCCATGATAAGTTTTGGAGCAAATACCACACATTTTTCCATTTTTGCAAACTTTGGATGGGTGTCCAAATTTAAAACAATTAAAACATTGCAGGGGCTTTTGTTTGAAAGGCCGAACTTTAATCCTTTCATTTTCAATAAAAATATGGAAAGGTACATCAGCATCCTGGAAAGTAAGTATAATCATTGAAGTTCCAGGAACCTTATGCACTTTCCATACATTTAATGGACACATAGAAAGTATCTCCTCCTCTGTAAATTCGTACAGGTCCTTATTAAAGACCACTCCCCTTCCATAACTAAAATTTAGATGAGGTTTCATTTCCAATGTAATTTCATCACTGCCTGTCTGTAAGTTAGATAGTATTGCAGACTGAGTCGAAGATTTGACATGGATGAGATAACTATTCTTCCCAAAATGAGATATATCTCCAGGTGCTATGGTTCCTACTTTTTTTTGGATAAACTTACATATCTTAAAATAATTCCCTATTATCCCTTTAGGTTCAGCTAAGAGCCACATTGGTGGTTTGGGTTTTCTCTGTGAAGGCATGGGTACATTTCTATCTTTTTCAAACCAATCAGCAGGTTTGTACACATCCAATTCCTTTGGGACCTTATCACAAAGAGCTCCCATGATGTTCAATTCATTGATTTTGATACTACTAATATTACTTATGGCATTAAACGCATCATCATGACTTTCAAAAGATATCCAAGAGTCCCATTTTTCATCTCCAAGTCTCATCCTTATTTCCTTTATTAATCCATAGCACTCAAATGCTCTATATATATCATCATAATTTGTTTCTAATGGGATTTGGGAAACATGAAGGAATCGTAGTTTCCCTGTATTACCCAAATTGCTAGATTTTTTAACATCAGTAGAGTGGTCCTTTTTAGTTCGAAGGTCGTCAACAGAATTTTCCTTAATTACAGTAGCAGAAGTCGTCAACAGTGCCGGGGGGGAGTCAGCAAATCCAGGGGATGGGGAGTCAGTATTTGAAGGGTCCATATTTCAGGGTGGGATTTTCATGTTTTTTGTTGTTGTTTTGTTGGTTTACCTGCTTGAGAATTATAAGAAAGTATCATACGTTGGAAAGGAAATTTGCATTCTCCACTATCGGCACAGTGAGAGTATACTTCCCAGATGGTCCACTCCATACCCTACCCGAAGGATAGCATCAAAACAGATATAGAGGCACAGGTGTAAGCTAAACCCACCTGTTAGGACTGAGACCAAGGTAATATGGAATCATCCTCCCCATGTCTGTAATGATGGGCTTCCGGCCAAAAGCCAAGAGTCCCACCTCAAGGATTGGATCCCCCTGGATTCTGATGACCCAACCCTTGAGAGCAGTTCCGCCAAAAAGGTCCAAACCATCTTTGGGATGGCTGAGATCATCCAATACTCTCATATATAGCTTTGAATGCGAATACCTCCCAACCGTGATCCCTTCTCCCATTCATCTAAGCAGGCAGTAATAACGAATGTGGAAATATCCACTCCATTTAAATAAAATAGAAAAAAAATAGATAAATAAATAAATGAACAAATAAAATAAATAAATATATATATATGCATACATCTACATATATACATAACTAAGAAAAATAATAATCATAGAGATAGGACAGCAAGATGAAAGAAAGTTGATAAAATTAGGAGAAGGTTGAAGTAATATTAAGCAGATGAAAAAGATGAGAGAGAGAAATTTAGATTCGAACTGGGGGAGCAATTTCCCGAAGTTCGAGAGCCCTCTTACCCGTCACCAAGATTCAGCACGGAAATGAAATGCTGTGCTGAAGCTCAATGACTTCATCAAGGCATTCTCTCATTAAGAGGGCAATCATCATTGAACCATGGTTTGTCCTTCACTCGGTACCTTAGCACACGAGAAGGGATACGCCTATCAATTATGTTGACTAGATTCTCATTCAAAGGGACAACAGGATCAACACTACTACATATTTGTGACCAATTCAAGCACAAAAGATCATGTAGCTTAGCAAGTAATAATAATAATCTGGAGTGGTGGTAGCACAACTGAGGGCAAGGTGCATCATCCACTGGCTGTTGAGGACATTGGTTGGGGTGCAAGCATGGAGCAACATAGGGGGATAGTGGGCGTTGATGTGTTACAGTATTCACCTGAGCTTCAGTTAGCGTTGTATGGGTGTCCCCTTTATCAGGAGTGGAGGAGTTGATGGGGTTCATGATATTCTTGATGGTGGGGAAGGTGCTGTGCATCGCGTTCTTCAAGGGCAGGGTGTCGACATCGGGATGAATGGCTCACACAAGTTCCCGCAAGTGTTATACCAAAAGGGTATGCAGTAGGTTCACTACAGCAGGCTGAAGGCGAGCAAAACAAATAATTTCTCTAAGGGCTATCAATGCCTTTTGATTATCCAATGGTTGTTGAGAGAGGTACTGTATTGCAATTTGGTTACAGGACAGCACTACAGTATTGTAATTTGGTTACAGGACAGCACTACAGTATTGTAATTTGGTTATAAGACAGCACTATTGCTATTTAGATAAAAGACAGCATTATTACAATATGGTTACAAAACATCATAATTGCAATTTGGTTATAAGAAAGCACTACAAGTACTGCAACTGGGTTACAGTAAAGCACTACAGTATTGCAATTGGGTCACAATAAAGCACAACAGTATTGCAATTGGGTTACAATAAAGCACTACAGTATTGCAATTGTGTTCCATGACAGCACTATTGCAATTTGATTACAATAAAACACTATTGTAATTTGTTTCCAAGATAACAAATTTTTTACATAATTTGTATTTTTCCTATTGAGTCCTTTACTTAGATTGATTCGGCACGAGCTGGAGACGGTCGTTAAATCTTAGATAACAAGCTAAGGGTGCAAGGCGAGGAACCCCGCCACCTTTCCCAGCCGGAGAGCTTCACTTTTGATCTTTCAGCCCTGGACTGAGAGGGATGGTTGAAGAAAGAAGTTGGATTAAAGAACTCAGATTTGTACAGTATAGCTAGGAAAAATAAAAATAATTTTAAAAATCTGTGATGTGCTTCTATATGACATACAAACTCTCATCTTTTTAGTCAGAATCACTGCTTGGTGGGTTGAAAGTTCTATTAAATCTTAAGTGGATGGTTCATTTTCTTCATAGGAAGTGACCACTACTTGTCCTGTACAGGAGCTAAGTGGTGACCCCATCAACCTTAAACCTTTCTTTCACAGGGATGAAAAACTGATAAAACTGGCCTGCATGTGTGTGCGCATGTACTCAATCAAACTAGAGAAACCCTTCCCCTAAAGGGAATATGAGTTTGGAAAGATATACTGTACCGGTATGATGATCAATGGGTTGGTATAAATTCCACATTCACCCCACTTATTAAATGGGGTGGAAGAGAGACTTCTTTAGATATGAAGAATAGAACTCATTAGTGTAACTTATCAGTATCAGGTCGGATCCATCACAAAACGATTTGACCGCTTAGTCCCGGAGGGAGGGAGGGGGGGGGGGAAGAATAAAGGCAAAGAGTCAGTCATTCTACCATTCATTACAGATTTATAGCTACATGTTCCCATAGACAAGATGCATTCTGTCTCGTGTGGGAGCTAGGTTGACTTCACAACTACTTGAGCAGCTACTATAGGACCAAGCACAAAGCTATTTTGTGGGTATAATCCTGCAAATAAAAGGCCGTAAAGGTGGTCTGTCTTTTTCTGACTCCAGCCTTCATCACTTGGCCCACTGACAGGGTGCTCTTGAGAGCCATGATAGGACCAATATCCCCGACTTTGTGACCTCAAGTTCTACCTGGTATTTTAACCCTCTCGTCAGACTTTACAGATTGTCTCACAAAGCCAGAACAAGACCATGTTCCTTGAAATATCTTTTTTCAGTACTGCCAGTGATAACAAATAGTCTCTGACACTTAGGCCAGAGGTGTCTGGTCCTTTTCAGATAGCACTCCAGAACTCCTACGAGACACAAAAACATCTCTTGATCACCATGCGACACTTACTGAAGGGAGGGGATGGAGAAGGACTCAAACCTGGGATCATGTACCACTGGGTCCTAGGTTTTGGCCATGAACTGAGGCACAAAATTGAAGACCTTATTCCAGCTCGCAGTCTGGGTGACTAGATAAGAGAGTTTGTGCATCTCACCTACTTTCTTTGCCAATACTAAGGCCAGCAAAAAAGACAGTCAAAGAGTTAGATCCCTATCTTACAACCTCTTCAAATATTCATACAAATCATGATTAAGGGCCTTGAAAACAAGAGTTACATTCCCCTATGGGCCTCAGGTCTCGGGGTGGGCAAGACTACTTGAAGCTCCTCACGACCATAGACAACTCCCACGAAGTGGAGAGATCTACACTCTTCCATTGATAGACGATGCTAAAGGCCGAGTGATAGCCTTTGACAGCCACAACTAAGATACTTCTCTGGCAATGGAAGACAAGAAAATCTGTGTTCTGCACTAGAGTTACTCTGACTGGGGACATATTCCTTCAGATATTTATAACACAAGTCTGATCAGTTCTTTTGATCTCATTAAACAGTTTTGACCCCACTGAAATCAGAATAAGATAAAAATTTTAGCCTAATAAATATCAGCAACTAATAAAAGCAGCCAGTTTCCTGGCAATGCTATCATAGTAGCCAGAAGATCTCACAGCTGATGATTTTAGTTTGGGTTCTAGTCAAAGCTTAATTTCAGGGCTCCACCTGTGTCGCTCAATGAAATGCTCCTTAAAGCACCATTTCTAAGGAATAAATACTGCTAAATATACCAGAGAAAAAAGTTGCATGGAATGCCAGGAATATAGCCAGCTCGCTCACCCTTATAGGGTGTCGGTATAATAACTGGGGCGTGTGAAACCACTACCAGAGGTCCCTTACCAATTAGTCTTCTCCTTCCTCAACATCCCCCGTTACTATGAGGTGCCGTTCTCTACATCTACTGCCCCCCCCCCCCCCCAACTACTACTACCCATTCTTCTCCCATCATTCCTTCTACCCATTCTTCTCCCATCATTCCTTTTAAGCAGCTGTGAAGGTTCAGACGTGTTTTTCATAGCTCTGTGTTATTTTGTGTTTTTGAAGATGTCAGACATTTTGGAGATCCCTGCTCCCAATTTGAGTATTATATTTGTCTGTTTGGGATTTCTAGGTAGCAACACACGTTCATTTAATGACCTTGTTGGTTTTTCTCTCAGCCGCTTTGTTGACGCTCCCTTACGGGTATGTATGAGGCCATTTGGTGTCGCTGCCTCGGGATCTCTTTGTTTTGTCCGACTTTCAATTAGTTCCTCATACTAATTGTAGTCTCATTTTTGTGTTCTGGACATCTAATTCAATGTTTTGGCATGATTTTGTCTTTTATTTAAGCTCTTTGGACAGTGTTATTAGCCTACCTGGCCGAGCAGTGCGCGGCTTCGGTCAGTAGCCTTTCATGCGAGATTCATGGTTTTTTTAGTTTTTTTACGGGGAATCGGAACGCGTTTTGTTTAATTTTAGTTCTGCCTGACCATATCGGTATTTTACCCGATTTTGGAGGGCTAGTTTTTGTTTAGAATGGTATAGTTTCCTCTCCAAGCCGGCAACTACCCGATTTTGGAAGGTTTCGCTATTAATTCCTTTTACGCCGTGTTCCTTTTCCCCCATTTTACTCAGTGTGTCGATTTAGCCTATTTAATTGAATTTCATTGTATTCTATTGTTTTTATCTGTGTTTCACATCTGCCATTATATGTTGTTTTTTGTCTGCGTGCTTCGCATCAGGTCTTCCTTTGTGTTTCGGAGGGTAGTACCACCCTCTCTGATCACAGTGGTCACCTGATTTCAAGCCAGTCTCCCCCCCCCTGGTGTCCTCTCCCCCTTTACGCCTTTCGCCACTCCCTACATGGGGGGTAGGCTTGGGTCACGTGCTTTTATAAAATGGGAAGTCACCCGAGGTGGGGGCTGGCTCTTACGCTCTGTGCGTCGTCGCAGGTAGCACTCTCTCCTTGTTTCGTCTTGGTTGGCCGCCAGGCGCGCAGGACTGAGTATGCGCCTCGCCTCGCGCCCCCTCCCCCTCCCCCTCTCTCGGGTTATCCATCCTTGTTAACCTCCCGTTCCGGAGGGCCGGGATAATTTGTGAATCGTATCTACTAATGGTAGTTATGTTTCTTTGATCGGATTCAGACATCCTACTCTGTTCTGATACCTTACTTTATCCTATATTTGTTTACATAATTTTATGGATGGTTGGTTCAAGAGAGAGAGGGGCTGCGACGGAGCTTATGGTGTATGTTAGAGTTAATACATAGCATTTAATTTTGCGACGCATGTCTTCCGGCGCTACATTAATTACGTGGCATTGGGTTTTTGCACCGGATTTACGCATGTCTTCCAGTACCACATTGGTATCTATTTTCTCCCTTTGTGTCATTAGGTTTAGTTCATTTAATTTCATGCATTCCAGAGTCTACGGATTTCGATGGTTATTTCTAGTCTACTTGTCCCTTCTTGCTTACGCTCCCCACTCTGGTGGGTATCCCATGTGCTGAGAAACTCATAATAATTTTCTTTCTTTCGGTCTGGCGGACTGGTTCACGGTTAGTCCACTCATCGTTCTTGGGCCTCCGGATATTTACGTTTATATTTTTTGACTACCTTTTTATGACAGGGGGGGGTAACATGTTTATTGAATGCTATTATGTATTAATTGCTTTAGCTTAAGCACGCATGATTTTCTGCTGGGTGTCACGGCGGAATTTAATTTCTTTAAGTATTTCACCGGGGTTCCCGGCACAAGTTAATTTCATATTCATATACCAAATTATCTTACTCGGCTGTCTCCCTCCCCCTGTACCCACCTCGGTGGGATTCTTATTCGCCGCACCCTAACCTCAGGAAGTAGGCTTCAGTTATACACTAATGAGAGAAGGGAGACAGCTGAGAGAGAGAGATAGATCCCATGATCTGTGAGTAGATGCAGGTAGCGCTCTCTCCTCGGTTAGTCATGGATGGCCACCAGACGGGCTGGACTGAGTATGAGCCTTGCTACGTACCGCGTATCCTCTTATTCCTGGAATTCCATCTTCGATATTCTTCCGCCCCGTGAGGGCCGGGATGACTAGAAATCGTATCCGTGAGATACTTACTATGTTTCTTTGATCGGATTCAGATAAATTTTTACCCTGTTCTGATCCCGTAGGTTGATCCCTTATATAACAGGCTACTTACGGTATGGTTATTCCGGGAAGAGGGTTACACACGGAGCTTAGAAGTTCTTGAATTTATATTGTTACGGGCCTGATTTACAACAGTAGGAATTCATACTTCCAACCAGGTAATCTGGCAACAGTATTGGTGTCCCTCATTCTGATTTCCTTGCATTTCCTTGTCCCAAACCTTTTTTCATCAATACGTGCATCCCACTCCGGTAGGGGTATGAAAGGTTGAGAGAAGTTTCATAGTAGAATTTTTCTCTCTGAAGACGGCGGACTGGTCCAAGATTAATCCAGCCACCGTTTCTATACGTTTCAAACCTTTGTAATGACAATACTTTGGCTGACAGGAGATGGTGGTAGAAGGAAAACAGAATCTTAGGGTACTATTGTAAAACAGTAAGAAAGAATGCTAAACACAGCGGATTTAACTTAACTATATATGTCACCGGATTTTCCGACGAAATCAAATATGATACTCATGTATCAAATTGACTTGCAGGTGGTACGCTGTCAGGAGACAGCATGCACTGCTGTGCTGCAGCAGTCGTGTGGGCATGAGGTCTACTGATCTCATGCCGGGTGCCATGCTCAGTGGCCCCTAAGGTAAAACAAGTGAGGTAGGCCTTACCCAAAGCAGGCAAGTAACTTAGATCTGTCCCATTTGAATACATATATTCAATGCGATTAGTTCCACATGCTGACCGTCTCACAGGTGAGGACTTTATGTCCCCGTGGGGCCGTCACCACCTCTATTGATCTTACAGACGTTTATTTTCATGTTCCGACAGCATGGCATTTTCGTCCTTTCCTAGGATTCAAGCTAGGCAAACGGGCTCACACCTTCAAAGTGATGCCGTTCGGAATGAACATAGCGACCAGGATATTCACTAAGTTGGCGGAGACAGTAGTCCAAGAGATGAGGACTCAAGAAATACAGTTAGTGGCCTACCTAGACGATTGGCTTATCTGGGCCAACAGCATTAAGGAATGCCACAAGGCGACGGAAAAAGTAATAAAATTTCTGGAATACTTAGGATTCCAAATAAATTTCAAAAAGTCCCGCCTTACTCCAGCAACGTGCTTCCAGTGGTTAGGTCTATAATAGATCCTGATCACACACAAGCGGTCGATTCCACCACAGAAGAGGATAGAGATAGTAAGAAACACAAAAAGATTTCTCAAGGACAAACTAACGACCCGGAGAAACCAAGAAAGAATCCTAGGCTTACTCCAGTTTGCCTCAGTAACAGACACATTATTGAGAGTCAAGCTGAAAGACATCAATCGAGTTTGGCGGTCCAAAGCAAACGGGAAATATCGAGACAAAATTTCTCGGATTCCACCAACACTATGGAAAAGACTTCAACCATGGACGAAGGTCAAAAACCTAGCAAACTCAGTACCTTTATGATTCCCAGCGACAACATTGGTGGTCCATATAGATGCCTCCCTAAGCGGTGGGGGAGGCTATTCCCAATACGAACAGGTCCAGGGGTTCTGGACAGTGACATTCCGCCAACTACACATCAATATCCTAGAAGTCATGGAAGTGTTCTTGACTCTAAAAAGACTTTCCCCGTCACAGAAACAACATATCAGACTAATACTAGACAGCCAAGTGATAGTCCACTGCATAAACAGGGGAGGTTCCAAATCAAGTCACATAAATCAAGTGATGGTAGCTATCTTTTCAATGGCAACAGGGAAACATTGGCACCTGTCAGCTGTTCACCTGGCGGGAGTATGAAATGTGGTCGAGGATGAACTATCAAGGACACCTCCGCAGGAGTCGGAATGGTCCTTGGACAAAAAGTCATTCACTTGGGCCTGCCAACAAGTTCCAGGTCTCCAAGTAGATCTATTTGCCACGGAATCCAACCACAGCCACAATGTCATGTAGCCCCCAACCTGGACCCTCTGGCCCATGTCACAGACGACATGTCCATAGATTGGAACAACTGACGGAGGATTTACCTGATTCCACCTATAAACATGATAATGAAAGTCCTGGACATGCTCAGGACTTTCAAAGGTCGGATTGCCCTCGTAACCCTCAATTGGCCCAATGCAACTGGTTTCCTCTCTTGGTGGAACTAGGACTCCGACCTCGGCGGATTCCCGAACCAAAGTTAGCACGGATGGTACTATCTCACAGTGTGTCTGCTTCCTCACGGATTCAGAGTGCCTTCACTTTATGGACTATCTGAAATTTGCAGCACAAAGAGATGCTGAGATTGACCCTCTTAACACATTGTTCCTAGTGTCAGATATATGAGATTCTACCCTTCGGCAATATGATTCTGATGTAAGGAAGTTGGCCAAATTTCTGGAAGACTCAGAGGTTCGGACAATGACTACGAATCTGGCAGTTACCTTTTTCAGAACTTTGTTTGAAGGAGGCCTAGCCAATAATACTATTACTATAATTAAACCTGCTTTAAAGAAAATATTTCAGTTCGGGTTCAATATTAATCTTACAGATTCGTATTTTTCGTCTATTCCGAGAGCCTGTACTAGACTAAAACCAGTAACTCGCCCTCACACAGTTTCCTGGGTTTTAAATGATGTCCTTGATCTAGCCTCTGACACTGATAATGACTCATGCACTTATATAGCGCTTCTTAGGAAGACGTTATTTTTAATAAGTTTAGCCTCAGGAGCCAGAAAATCTGAACTCTCAGCATTATCTAGAGAACCAAATCATATTGATTTTCTTTCTTCTGGTGGAATAGATGGTCCCCGTGGAAGATTGTCCCACTTCCACAGGATCTATCTCTGTGCCCAGTTAACACTCTGGAAGACTATTTGAATAGAACTTCTTAAAAGTCTTCAGGACCTTTGTTTATTAGAGAGAATGGAGGAACCATTTCCCTAAAAGGAATCAGACAATAGATTCTTTATTTTATTAAACGAACCAAGCCAGAATCTGTCCCACATGCCCATGATATCCAAGCTGTAGCAACATCAGTCAATTATTTTCGTCACATGAATTTTGAAGAATTAAAAAGATATAGTGATTCCTCCAGATATAACAGAACCATTATAACAGGGTCCTATCTTCATATATATTTTTTCCTCTTAGTGCCTTGTCTCCTCATAAGGAGCAGGGCAACACATGCCTTGCCTATTTCCCCTACCTTAACATTGACCTTCATTTGGGTTGTAATTAAGAGATTGGTATACTGTATTAAGGATTATTAGTAAAACACTCTTGATTAAATTATTCTATTGTCACGTACACCTTGTTTGTCAGTTCGCTGGCTCGCTTGAGAGTGTGTGCTTTCTCAGCTTCCACTGGCGACAAGAGTCTATCTCTATGCCAAACTGCAGATGAAGGGTTTTTCTGTCTCCTTGTTTTCGCAGATTCCTTGGGGAGGCAGCGGCTCAGGAGAGCGAAGGACTACCGGCTGGATCCGGATTGCCCTAACGGATACCTCCCCAATCGTGACCATATTTGGTCTTCTTCTCAGGACGCCATGGGGTCACGCCCAACGACGCCCACGGCCTATAGATTAGTTGAGCCTGAGATCTCACAAGGAGCAGATAAGATTTTATCGTAGTTACATTGCTTGCCACGACCCATACTCTGATAGTTTTGTACTTAGAAAGAGAGAAACTCTGATCTAAAGTAAAGTAATCATTCCTTCGTTCCCTGACTGTTGCTCGCCCAAGAATAAGTTGATTTGACCAATGTTTGATAAGAGCACTTATTCTATGGATAAGATTGATAATTTCCCAGACTTTAAAGCAATTTAAGTGTGCTCAAAAACTTGTAATAATTTTCTTTGTGAAATACATTATGTCAAGTTACAGATTAGCCTCTGTCTAACCCCGCCACTTGAACTTTAATTTATTTGGAATTATAATTGTTAAGAACAGCGACACTATTTTTAATTCAGTTCCTTAACTTTTTATGTATTTCCAAGCTTATGAGACCAATTCTCTGTTGTTATTTCACGGAGCGACACAGGTTGAGCCCAGAAATGGATTTTTATGAAGGAAAAATCAATTTCTGGGCGAGGGACCTGTGTCGCCAAGTGAACCCACCCCTCTTTTTCCTCACCCTAGGCTGGCCCAAGCTTGGGGTGCTAGTAGGAATGATGGGAGAAGAATGGTTAGTGGTAGTGGTAGGGGGGGGGGGCAGTAGCTGTAGAGAACGGCACCTCGTAGTAATGGGGGAATTGAAGGAAGGAGAAGACTAATTGGTAAGGGACCTCTGATAGTGGTTTCACACGCCCCAGTTATTATACCGACACCCTATAAGGGTGAGCAAACTGGTTATATTCCTGGCATTCCATGCAACTTTTTTCTCTGGTATATTTTTAGCAGTATTTATACCTTAGAAATGGTGCTTTAAGGAGCATTTCACTTAGCGACACAGGTCCCTCGCCCAGAAATAGATTTTTCCTTCGTCAAAATCCCTTTTCTATTAAATACTGAAAATCTAAAATTAAGTCAAACTATACTTGAATTTCTGTACAGTGATGACACCCGATATAAAGTTGGACCTTACCATTTCCTAGGGTTAGGTAACAGAGATACCAGTGAATGGCTAATATCTACGAATTATAGCTTCTCCTACCCATTAACAAGACTTTATACTACTGCACACTTACAATGTCACTGCTGTATGTACATGGTTGACTCACCATTCCATAGCAAACTTTAAAACCAAGGAAAGTCATAAAAGATTTACCAAAACATGACAAATTCAGAAATAATTTGTATATTTCCCTAACTAATACAAACCTGTTGTTATTTATGTGGATATTCTTTCAGCAAAGCTGGAAGGTAGCCATTAGACTATGCGAGGTGTCAACCCTGCCTAACCGCTTGAGCGGGTAGGCCGGGGGTGGTTGAAGGTACCCAGCCGCCTCTATATATATTCTCACAGCTGAGAGCTGCGTCACTTTTGATTGCAGGCAGGACTTCTGGGGGACAGGTGAAGGAGGGCCAATTTATATAAATAACAAAAGGTTTGTATTAGTTGGGGAAAAATACAAATTACCTCCGAATTTGTCATTTGTTCCCATACTAACAAACCTTCCGTTATTTATGTGTATAACTCATTCTTAGGTGGGTGGAAGTCCTAATTCTGGCATGGACATGAGAACCCGGTTTTACCTAGTACAGTATATGACTGTGGTCTAGGGAAAACTTTGACACCTCGCTAAAAATATACAAAGTGAGTATGATAGTGGCCTGAGCAATGCATTGTAATGAGAGTTATGTACATCTTATATGAACATATTCCGAATTTATACAGGAATTAGTAAAGCCGTTTCCCATTGCTTACCTCACAGGAAGCAACAGAGACGTGGACAGTATATAAATTCATGACTTATACAAGGCTACATAAGGGAAGTGATAATTACCTGTCAGCTTGCAGAGGGACCCATGAAGCTGTACCCCAAGGAAGGGGAAGATGAAGAAAGCAAAGCCAGACATACTCTCATTTAACCCAGTCTTAAGCCGGTTAATCAATGCTCTCAACCAACTGCTACTTGTCCAACAAGGAGCCCGAAGTATTCTCGAACCACTTATTGAGTAGCCCCCACAGGACCGATAGTAAATGTTATAAAGTCCCCTGTGAGTCACATCTTTCAAATAGTGGGCTGTGAATGTATTTTGTTGTTTCCACATGCCCACTTGTAATACTTGCAACACGGAAAAATTGCGTCTGAATGCCAGGGACGTACTGATGCCCCTGACATTGTGGGCTCTAGGTCGTCAAGCCAGAGGAGGATCAGGGACTAAAGCTCTTTCGATCACCTAGCAAATCCAGTATGAAACTGTGTTTTTAGTGATCCTCCTCTTTAACCTACCAGAGCTAACAAAGAGAGATGTTAGTCGGGGCCAAGTTGCTACAATGAGTTTAAGATATCTCAAACTCCTCACTGGGCATAGTAATAATTGATCTGGGTCATTGGTTACAGAATGGAGTCTGATAATCTGAAAAGGCCCTAATCTAAGGTTCAGTACTCCCAGATTTGGAGTCTTAGCGATGAACTCAGGGACGAAGCCGAGTCTCACTTCCCCCCATCCCCTTGAATGGGCGATGTCATACCAGAGGTCATGAAGTTCACCGATTCTCTTTGCCGAGGCTAAAGCGAGCAGGAACACCGTCTTCAAAGTGAGGTTTCGGTCAGTTGTATGGCGTAAGGGTTCGTAGGGAGGTCCTTTTAAGGACCTCAAAACGCGAACCACCTTCCAAGAAGGAAGCCTAATCTCTGACGGAGGGCAAGTGATCTCATAACTCTGTATGAGTAAAGAAACCTCCAACGAAGAGGAAATATCCATTCCTTTTAGCTTAAAGGCAAGGCTCAAGGCTAAGCAATAGCCTTTCACAGCCAAGACCTAAAGGAGCTTTTCCTCCCGAAGGTATACAAGGAACTTCTCTATTACTAGGATAGAGGCATTGAGGAGAGATATTCCTTCTATGACACCAACCACAGAAAAATATCCATTTTGCCTGGTACACAGAGGCCGGGGACTTACACAAGTATCTAAACATTCTCTCCACAACTTTGTTGTGAAAAACTCTTCCGAGAGAGGAGACGCTGTATAGTCTCCAGGCGTAAAGTCGAAGCGATTGCATGGTTTTGTGGAAGATGTTTGCATGTGGTTCTTTGAGTAGATCAGGTCGTGGAGGCAGCTCTCTCAGTAGATCTACTAGTAGTTGCAGGAGGTCCGGGAACCACTGCATGATGCCATAGCAGAGCTACAAGGGTCATCCTTAGGTTTTTGGATGCCTTGGTCTTGAGCAGTCTTCTCATCAGACAGAACGGGGGGAAGGCGTACACGTCGATGTTATCCCACTGTTGTTGAAAAGCATCTTGCCATAGAGCCTGAGGGTCCGAGACTGGAGAACAGTACAGCGAAAGCTTGCTGTTTAGAGATGTTGCGAACAGGTCTTCAGTCTGGGAACCCCTAAAAGTCAGGACTTTGTTGGCTATCAGAGGATTCAAAGACCATTCAGAGCCTACTATCTGAGTCGCTCTGCTCAGATTGTCCATGAGCTCATTCCTCTTGCCTGAAATAAAGCGAGCCGATAGGGACACCAAATGTTCTCCTGACCATCTGAGGATCTTTGCTGCAAGATGGCATAGAGGGTGTGAAAAGGTACCACATTGTTTTTTTATGTAAGCCACTACTGTGGTGTTGTCCCTCGTCAACACCACAGAGGGACCTGCCAGCAACTGTTAGAACTGATGAAGAGCTAGGTATGCTGCTCTCATCTCTAGGAGATTTATGTGCTGGTACCTTTCTGACTCTGACCAGAGGCTGGAGATCATGTGATGCAGCAAGTGGGCCCCCCCACCCTTCTTTTGATGCATCTGTAAAGAGCATCAAGTCCAAAGGGGGAACGAGAAGATACTGACCATTGCGAAGATTTTCGTTTGCCACCCACCAAAGCAGGTCCATCACTTGTTCCCAAGTACTTGGAACTCAAATGTCCGGTGGATCTGAGCGTTGGTTCCGCACAGACTTTAGCTGCCACTGCAGGGATCTAACCCTGAGGCGGCCGTTTGAAACTAGACGGAGGAGAGAGGTTAGGTGACCTAACACCCAACCAACGAGAGGCCAGTAGAGCTTCCCGTCTGAGAAAGAGTGAAACTACTTCTCTCAGCCTGTGTACTCTCTTGTCTGATGGGAAGACTTTCTGTTGGGTGGTGTCTATTATCATACCGAGGTATACCATTCTCTGTGAAGGAAGCAGTGATGACTTCTCGAGATTTATCAAGACCCCAGATCCTGACAAAACTCGAGAAGCATGTCTCGGTGACGAAGAAGGGTTATCTCCGAGTCTGCCAGAATCAGCCAGTTGTCCAGATATCTGAGGAGAGGAATGCCATTCCTGTTGTGGCGGGATGTAAACAAACACAACCCCCCCACACCCTTAATCACTCTTCTTCCAAAATATCCCACAACACAAACTTTCCCCTTACTTTACTTTAAACTAGACTCTTGGACAGAAGGAAAATGAAAACAAAACATAGCCTTAAAACTATATTAACGCAACCAAAAGCAAAAATTCTGCATTCAAAATAAGCTTAACATATAAACCACCAACAACCAAAATAATTACACGTAAAACAAATCATTACATTCATAAATATACCGAAAAAAACCGTATCACCATTCAAATAAAAAAACCCTAACACTTAAAATTAACACACCCAAAACCAATATTTGTTTATGAGTGGAACTCTTTATCCACACACACGTGACACACCAAAACCAATATTTGTTTATGTGTGGACGTCGTTGTCCACACAAGGGCCAACAGTCCTTTTCGGCCAAAGCCACAACTCCCTGGCAGACGCAACACTGGCACAATCTGCTATAACTGCCTCACTTAATTTGGCAGTCTATATCGTCATCATCATCATCATCATCCTCATCAGTAACAGCAATCGAAATCGTAATTGTAATAACCAGGCCAGGTCATCAACAGTTGATCAATCCACTAGAGCATTCTAAACACAAGTTCCTTAAGTAAGCCAGGTCATCAATAGTCAAATTCAAATAAATCTTCTCCCCAAAGGAGGAATCGCGGCTCAGAATATAAAAAAAAGCTTCACAGCCGGCTTTCGAAGAGCAAAAAAAATACACAGCCGACTCCTACTATCGTTCGATATCCAATCTTTCGCCCAAGACATTCATCACCACCCTATCCTAGCTAAAAAAGTAAACAAACAACCTCAATTATACCAACAATCTTTCCAACTTCAAACAATCATTCGCTAATTACCCTTTTTCTTCAGCGCGCACCGCGGACACACAAACACACGCACACACAACCACACATAGCCTACTCTCTTGCGTACGCGCGATCTAGCAAACTAAAGCAAATGAAATTCTTTCTTTCTTTCTTTCTCTCTCTCTCTCTCTCTCTCTCTCACAAAACTATGCAAATAAACACTTTCTTTCTCTCTCTCTCTCACAAAACTAAGCAAATAAACGCTTTCTTTCTCTTGCGGTTTGACAAAACTAAGTAAATAACATTCTCTCTCTCTCTCTCTGACGAAACTAAAGCAAATAAACACTCTTTCTTTCTTTCTTACGGTTTGACAAACTTAAGTAAATAAACACTCGCTCACACACACACACACACTCTCTCTCTCTCTCTCTCTCTCTCTCTCTCTCTCTCTCTCTCTCTCTCTCTCTCTCTCTCTCTCTCTCTCTCTCTCTAATAACAAAGCTAAAGCAAATAAAATGTCTCTATTTAACAATACTAAAACAACTCTCTCTCTCTCTCTCTCTCTCTCTCTCTCTCTCTCTCTCTCTGTGACAAACTAAAGCCAATACTGTAAACACTCTCTCTCTCTCTCTCTCTCTCTCTCTCTCTCTCTCTCTCTCTCTCTCTCTCTCTCTCTCTCTCTCTCTCTGACAAAACTTAAATAAACACACTCACACACTCTCTCTCTCTCTCTCTCTCTCTCTCTCTCTCTCTCTCTCTCTCTCTCTCTCTCTCTCTCTCTCTCTCTCTCTCTCTCTCTCTCTCTCTCTCTCTCTCGATTTGGCAAACAAAAATAAATTAAAATAAAATTAATCCTCCACACTGTGACCCCAAGATGACACTAAGGCAAACACTCTGGTAAAGACCTGAGGTACTGTCACAAGACCAAAGCATAGAACCTTGAACTGGTATATTTTGTCCTCGTGTAGGAACCTGAGATACTTCTTTGAAGACGGATGGATTGGGATCTGGAAATATGCATCCTTGAGATTCAGAGTGCACATAAAAGTCCCTTGGTCGAACCGCCTAAATGACCGTGTCTGTCATCTCCATTCTGAACTGAGTCTGTTGAACAAACTTGTTCAGGGGGGTGAGATCGATGACTGGTCTCCAGCCTTCAGTCGCCTTTTTCACAGAAAAATTAGACTGCAAAAGCCTGGAGACCCATCCACAACCTCTTGGAGAGCGCCCTTCTGCAGCATGGTCTGGACTTCAGCCCTGAGGGCCAGCTCCTTTGCGGATCCCTTCACATAGAACCTTAAATGTACTGGATCCCAAGTCAAGGGAGGGAGAGATTGAATGAACGGGACACAATACCCTATGGCGACCACTTCAATCATCCAGGGATCTACCCTGTGAAACTGCCATCTCTGCCAGAGGCGCTGCAGGCATCCTCCCACAGGTGGTAAGTGAAGAGAAATACCATTCCTAGTGGGAGTGACCACCTCGGCCACTGCCTTTCGCTCCCTTCTTTCCTCTGAAGAATTTGTTCCCTTTCTGGCCTTTGGACTGAAAGGGCCGTTTAGACACCTTGGTAGGTCCCGAGGACCTAGAAGTTGAGGGATGAGAAGAAGCAGCCTGCTGACTGCTGGAAGACTGGGAAGGTCTTCCATATGGCCTTGATGTCATGACCCTATGGAGAAAATCATTCAACGGTTTCCTCCATCATTCAGCATCCCTCTCAATCTCCTCTGAAACAAAGAGAGAACCCTCAAGGGTGGAATTCCACAAACATAAGACTTCCACCTTCGGCACCTGTTTATTGAATCTCCCAATGACGGTATCCCTTCTCTTGAGGATGGGGTTCACCCACAGTTTGACAACGTGGTGCAATGAGAACTAGAGTTCGGGTACCTGACAAAAGGAATAACTCCAAAGACTTCCTAGCAGACTCCTTCGAAAGATCGTGGGAGCGCACCATGAAGCCCAAGGACCCCAACCATAGATCGAGCCACGAGGCTGCCTGCATGGTGTACTTCGCACCTCTCTCTATGTTGAGGAGCTCAACTGCCGAGAGGGAGGCCCCCAGAGAAGAGAGGGTTTGAGCCAAGAGACCCTTCGTTAGAGATTCCACCGAAGGATCAGGGGACATGGTAGAATGCGGTTCTCCCTCGATCTCGTAGTATTTCCTTAGGACATAAGGAAGCGGCAAAGACCGAGAGGAGGACCCTGCTTTCGAAGAACTGTAAGTTCGGATATCTGGGCGATAGCCTTCCTTTTGGCGGCCATCAGGCCTTTAGACTAGGGCAAGGCTGCACTGGTTCTAGGGGGCTTCTGGGTTTCAAAGATTTTGTTGAGAACCATATCCTTCCCCTCCTGGGTGGTGGTGCCAGGAGTTGACAGTTCATTGATGGCCCTCATGAAAGAGAGGACCTGCCAAAAGGCTCATCTACCTCAAGGCTCACGTCCAGAGCTTTGGGTAGGTCAGGGTTGTCAACAGGATCGATCGAGGGACCCGCCACAGGGGACCTTCTGTTTCCCTCTCTGCCAAACGGGCTTCCCTTACCACGGCATTCTTAGGCTTGGCTTTGGTGTCTTAAGATTCCCTTCACACAAGGAAGTGTTCCTCCAAGATGTTGGAAGGAGGAACTTGCGAGGGTTTTGGGACACCAATAGCCCAAGCTTCAGCAGTAGGAACCGTAGGCTCTTCCTCAGGTGGCGGTAAGGAAAGAGGACGCTGGTCCGGAGGCACTACCTATATTTCTTGATGGTTGAAGGGGTGGACAGAGATCTCTCTGGGAGAGTCAATGTCCATACTTGTCCTAAGATGGATGAGATCGGCACGTGGTGGAGTTACACCTCTCATCCTTCTCTTCTGTTTCTTTGTCATGGTCTCCCTTGTCTTCACCAGAGTAAAGGGAACGTTAGTCAGATAAGAATCAAAAGAAGGAGGCAGCTCGGCATGAGATCGAGATAGAGATCTTCGTGCCTTGTCCGACAATGGTCTCCTTCTAGGGTCAAGACTCCCAAGAGACGAACTCGAAGAAGACTCCAAGGGAATTTGTGGAGAAGCTCTGACTGGAGCAGTCAGAGGCTGTGGTAGTGGAGGAGCCCCACCCATGGACTTCTGCAGGGTAGAGAGGAAGGTACTCACCCTTGCAGGAAGTTCAGAACCCTTTGGTAAGTCCTGGGCTTCCCTTGAGAATCTAGGAGGAGTACGTCCCCTAGGGGGAACCTTAGAGGGAGCCTGCGCAGACGTGAGGGAATGTCCTTGAGGAAACAGGAGACAGTCCTTCGACTGATGAGGAGGACGGTCCGGGCTAATATGTACATCAGTGAACCTATTAGGAGGCTCATTAAACCCTTCTGGGAAGGGTACAGTATAGGCCTGCTGCTAGAGGTGGTAGAAGCCGGAGGCGGAGGTACTGGTACCGGACTTGCTCACAGTTCCGAAGCCTCTACTCGTGAATCACTTGTGGAAATCGCCGATTTGCGCGCAAATTCACAAGATTCACAAGCAAAATCGCAAGTTTTGTGCGGCAATGGAGGCAATTCACGAGCAGAAGGGCTCGCAGCACGAGCACAAGGAGCGATACTGGAAGAAGGAAGCATAGGGCATTCCTGTTGCTGCAAAGGAACACCTACGCCAGACGATATTGGCAGAGAGAGCCTCTGAGTAGGGGCAATATTAAGCGTTGGTAAATGCGTCACAACAGGTTGCATTGTAGAGCGGTGCATGGGCGAATGCTTCGCTTAAGCCGCCCAGGCAGCAAGCAGCAAAGGGCACTGGAGGTTTAGATGGACCCCTGTCTGAAGAACGGTTTGTCTCATGGTCAGGGTCGGTCCGGGGTCGTTTAGGAGAAGGACGGGTTGAGGGGCTACGCGCTGATGGACTGCGCGAACGGCTACCTCTACCTTTAAACAAGGAGCATCTAAACCTTGATCGTGAACACAAAGTTGAGGAGCATCTAAACCTTGATCGTGAACACAAGGTTCACAATCGTGAACGTGCTGTTCGTTATCGGGAGTGTCTAGCTCTCGATCATTAACGTGCTGTTCGTTATCGGGAGTGTCTAGCTCTCGATCATGAACGTGCTGTTCGTTACCGGGATCGTCTAGCTCTCGATCAGGAACAGCGTGAACGTCATGAATGCCTATTTCGCGAACGTGAGCATCAGCCTCACGATCGTGAACATCGTTATCATGAACAGCGCCCTCGCAAGCATGAACATTGCCCTCGTGAACAGGAGCTTCACCTTACGAACGTGAGGGTCGTCCTCGTGATCTACATTATCAAGATCTAGTCCGCGATCATAGGGACCTAAGTCTAGACTCAGTTGCTCGTGATCGTGCAGAGCGAGATCGCAAGACTTCTCCTCGTGAAGAGGAACACCTCCGAGGAGAGAGTTTAGACTGTTGGTATCGTCAGCATTTAGATTGCGATGACATATGATCCTAATGATCTTCAGATCATCGAGAACGACGATCATGGGAAGAGTGTCCCGAAGGAGGAAAAGATGGTGAAGCTCATCCCCATGCACCGCTGGTGGAAGGAGCGCTGGTCTCTAAAAGATCATCACCTACAGCCAAAGTATTCCTGCAGGAAGAAATAGAAAGCTGAAGGTTAGCGGACGACGACGTTCCAGGATGGCGAGTAGGATCATTGTCAGCAGGAGGCCGTTGGAGAGGCGAACGCAAGAAATCGCCTCGTCCACTTGTGGAAGGTCCAGGAGAGAGCGACAGATGAACTTTGCGAACTCCAAAGTGAGAGATGTTGTGAGCTCTGGAGAACGGTCCTTCCTGGCATGACATTGAAGGAGTCAAACAAGCTCTTCCTTCATAGGGGGTGCAGAAACCCCTAAAGTCGGCCATACCTGCAAAACATATGCAAGGGAAAATGGCTCCCCGGCAGCTGGAGGTGAAGTTGCTCCTTCTAGGGGAAGCAACTAACCCCCCCCCCCCCCCAGTATCCCAGGATTACCAAAGAGTTAAGACGGCCTGAGCTCCTGCTCGATCACCCCTCGGAAGAGCCCCAGCAAGAAGGAGCTTTAGAAAGAGATTTGGGGGAGCAAGAGGAAGAAGAATGAGCTTTACTCGCCCCTGAGGGTGAAAGATGGTGCTTAGCCTTCTTCCTCCTGCACCATCCAAATTTCTCCCATTTGGAGGCAGGCCACTTCCTACACTCTACACAGGGCGATCCCTGCTCGCAATGATGCCCTCTATACGAAGGACACAGATTGCGGGTCAGTATCCAGCGATGACATAAAGGTACCGCATGCAGCATTCTCGTGCCAAGGACAGGTCTGCATGAAGGCGATAAGAAGAAGCAAGAACACCTGAAAAGAGAAAAAACTATTAAAATGTCCAATGACAGCCTTGGGAGGAGAGAGAGGGGAGACGTCCACTCTACCGAACCAAAAAGAAAAAGTGACGTAGCTCACACATGTGAGAGTATATATAGAGGTGGCTGGGTACCCCCCAGACATCCCCGGCCTACCTGCTCAAGCAGTTAAGCAGGGTTGCCAACTCGCACTTTTAGTCTAATGGCTACCTTTCAGCTTCGCCGAAAGAATATCCACATAAATAACAGAAGGTTTGTTAATATGGGAACAATGAAAAATTTACTGTTTTGGAAAATCTTCCCTTGCCAACTTACTCAAATTTGGAGGTCTACTATAGAGCAGTAAGTTGATTAATTTCAAAAGAAAACCTAGCTAATATAATACTGTATTGCGTACAGTAAATGTACTTATGTATGTAATGAAAATCAATGAAGTGTACTGTACTGTATCATTATTCTCAATTACTTTAGTAATATCAAAAGGGTTGTGGTAGCCTACCTGATTCAAGTCCCACTCTCACAATCACAAAAATCTTTTTTACAATTATTCACAACCTCACTATTCATGTGAGTTAGGGAAAGGAGAGTTGGGGGTCTATAGGTCTTCCTGCTAAGCCATCAGCATCCATTTCCTAGTCTTCCCAGATTCTAGCTTGGGTGAAGTATAAGGGCTCAGGTGCCGATTCCTGCTAAGGCCTCAGCATCCATTTCCTAGTCTTCCCAGATCCTAGCTTGGGTGAGGTAAGGGCTCAGGTGCTGATCCTATGTACAAATGGTCAGTCTCGATAAATTTGTCCTATCCCATTCATGAGCGACCTTTAAACATCATTCTCTTGCACAACACCAATAAGGCACCAATTGACCAGAAAAAAAGCCTATCACACAAACCTAAACTTATTTAGGGGTAATGAGCTAATAGTCTACTCACCAGTGAAGAGTCAAATTTTGGAATTACACAGGATTGGGGTCACCTCTGCCTGTCATCTGCTGTGCCACAAACCTATTGGAAAAAAAAAGTTTGTGAAAAATACTGTAAAAAATGCCATGAGTCTCAAATCATCAAATATTAAATGTAAAACATGAAATTCAAGACAATAACGACTGCATCCCTTTTCTAAACTCCAAAGCCCTGGTCCTAATTCCACAAGTAGTTTCTGATCAAAAAGCACTAAAATAAGTAAAAGAAGAAATTTTTTTCAAGACATTTATATTTTTTCTAACTTGCAAACCTGTCTTTTAAAATAGGGAATGTCTTCAGCGGAGCTGGAACAGCCATTGAAGTCATAAAAGATGCAGTTAATGAGAGATGGTACAGGCAGGCAAATAGCCCTGCCACCCACCAGCCTGTCGAAGACTCCTCACTTTTGACCTTCGTCTCAGGACTGCGAGAGGTGGTTGAGGCGAGATGCTTAATTTCAAAGGACTCAGGTTTGTATACATAAGAAAACTATTGATTACTTTTAACATTTCTTATTTGTTCCTATGCATATACAACACTTTTATCCTTTTAAATAGGAAAACTCACTGATTAGTGGATCGAAACTCTCCCTAGAACAGAACTGGTTGATTCTTTTTCTTCCCTAAAACTGTCAGTCTACCTAATCCCTTATAGGGAGATGACTCCAGCAACACACTACTATCTGTCCATCATATGGATGAGTAGGATGATAGGGTCTGGTCTGTACTAAGAGTATTAGTACATAGTCAAATCAGGAATCCCTTCTTCCAAAGGAAAGAGTAGTCAGGAATAACATACCTGGCACTTGATGACCAATGGAATGGAATATATTCCACTAACCTCCCACTCAACAAGGGAGAATGGGGGAGATACTTATCTAGATTCTAAAGAACAAAGCTCAGAAGCATAGCTTACCAGCATCAAGACAGATCCATCGAGTACTGTAATGATACGACAGCTTTATCCCCAAGAGAAGGGAAAGAAAGATGGAGAAGAGCCACTCATTCTGCCTTGCATTGCAGACTTACATCTACATGTTACCACAAACAAGATGCTCCCTGTCTTATGCAGGAGCTGAGCTAGCTACACAACTACTTGAGCTGCCACCACTGGACCAAGAAGGACTTACGGGTAGTTTCCCACAGATAAAAGGCCATGAAGGTTATTTGGCCTTTCCAAACCCCAACCTTCAACACCTAGCCAACTGCGAGATCCCTCTTGAAGACTAAAGTGGGACCATGTTCCTCAACACCTCATTCTTGGTCCTGCCAGTGCTAAGGAACAGAAGCAGACACTCACGTCTGAAGTGCTGAATCATCTTTAGATAGCACATTAGAGCCACGGGACACAAAAGGATCTTCTCTCGATTACTACACAACACTTCATGTAGAGAGAGGATGGAGAAGGTCTCAAACCTAGGGTTGTGCACCAAAGGGTTCTGTGTCTTAGCCACAAACTCAGGCACAAACTTAAAAGAGACCTCCTCCCAACCTTCAGCATGGGGACTAAATGAGAGAGACCGAGCAAAATAACTACTCTCTTTCATGATACTAACGCTAGCAAAATCATAATCTCGAGGATCATCTCTCTTTTTGGTGACCTTCTAAAATGCTCAAATGAGATACGAGATAGAGCCTTGAAAATGAAGGTCATGTCCCACTCCTGGGGCATGAGAGCCCGGAGTGGTCAAGAAAGCTTGAATTTCCTCATGAACATGGACAACTCCAACGAGGAGGAGAGGTCTATATCCTTCAGTCAAAAGACTATATTCACAGGTGAGCAGTAACCTTTGACAATTATGACAGAGATGCTTCTCTCATCAAAGGAAGTAAAGGAAATCTGTGAGCTCTGCTAGAGATGCTCTGACCAGAGAAAAGTCCCTTCTACCATACCAATCAGAGAAAAGTCCTCTTTTCCTGGTAGACAACTGCAGAGGACTGTCTGTACAGTCCCTCACAAAAAGTCTCTTGCACACATGAGATACTGTACTGGATAGTCTCTAAGCATGAAGTTCCAGCAACTTCATGAATTGGTAGTATTGTACTGAACCTCTGAAGATGTAGCTGACCGAGAAATGTAGACCATTGGGGTAGTTCTCTCAGGACCTTGACAAGAAGTGCTAATGAACTGAAATGCCACTTAACAGGGCCATCCTGAAGCCTGGCATAACCAACACTCAGTTGATCAGTGGGTAGATCAAGCTAAACAGTGGAAGGATGTAAGGTATCCAAGGGATTCTATGGGTGTTGGAAGACATCTGCGAACACACCCCATAGCTTTGAAACGAGGGAACCAAACACGGGGAGTTTTCTGTTTAGCCATATGGTGAATAGGTCAATCACCAAAGATCCCATAGAGAGAGAAATATCTCTGCTACACAAGGAAGCAATGACCATTCCGATCATAAAACCTGCTCCTGACAACTAACTGTGTTTGCTAGTACAGTACAGTACTATACAATTCCTCTTCCCTGGAATGTACCTGCAGACAACTCTACGGCTTAAAATGCTGCCCAGGTATACATCTGCTTCATAAGCTTGCAAAGGGGCCTGGAAACCATTCCCCTTTCTTGTTGATGTAAGCTACTAAAGTGGTGTTATTGCTCATCAACACGAATGAGTGCCTCCTCATTCTTGGAATGTTTGCAGCAATAGAAACACTGCTTGCATTTCTAGGATGTGTGCAGCCTACTGCTCCTTTGATGCATTTGCGAACAGTTACATGTCCAGAGGTGGGGAGTCGAGTGGGACTCCCCTGATGAAATTTTCCTCGTTCAGCCACCACGCAAAATAGTCCTGAGCCTCCTGTACCACTGGAACAGGAAGGATTAGGTGATCCCTGTAGGCTGACCAGTGATCCTTCAAACACAGTTGAAGGGATCTCTAATGACAGTGCATGTGAGGAACGAGATTCTCTAGCGCCAAGCTGGGAGTCTATCTTACAGAGGAACAATCACGCTCCTGTGGACAATCTAATACCAGCATGATGTATTGAATCTAATATCTTTAATTGGCTTGGTATGGCTGAGGAGTATATTTCACACCCATAACTAATTTTGGAAAAAATTAAGGCCTTGTATAGTTTTAAAATAGTTTTATGGTCTGGCCCCCATGATGTAGGGGACAATACTTTTAAAAGATTCAGAGCCTCAAAACATTTAGCTTTCAACGCCTTCAAGTGAGGAACCCAGGTAAGCCTTGAATTGAAAATCGATCCTAAAAATTTAGCTTCACCTACCACAAGGGATCCGTTGACCTTTCATGTATATATCTGGATCTGGATGCACTCCCCGGATACAACAGAAATGGACAATAGTAGTTTTGCTTGTTGAAAACTTGAACCCATTCATATCAGCCCATCAAACAAGCAAAATCAAAGTTCCTGGCAGTTGCATTACTGAAGTGTAGAACTGGGATACATAATTAGATCTTAACTGAGTAATTATATTAACTATATAACTGAGCCTTCATCACCTAGCGAGAGTGAAAAATAATTTTTGATACTGGGGATAACTAAAAACTAATCATTTCAGTAAAAACCTTTCTCTTTACAACCAAAAGTGAAAAAATACTGAACATCTTAACAAAATATGTGTCAGCAAATCCCTTTAACAATGGCAACCAATAAATTTGCATTTGCTAGATAAGGAAAACAAATTCTATTTCAAAGATAGCTGGACCAGCAATATTTCCTATCAGCATCCATTGATGACACATTCTTACAAGATCTTACAACTAAATTCATCATTGAGGCCTTTCTGGTAGTTTTCAAGTTCTAAAAGTTGTTCAGTAAATCTTGTACTTGTACAAAAAGCTAAGCCTTCACAATGATGAAGTACTGTGTAAGTATTGGTCCCTAACTATCACAAAGTAAAAAAAAAATATGACGATGCTTGCCTAGAAACAGCAGAACTGTACCATGAAAATAAAGTTAAGGCATGCAGACTGAAGTGCATGGGCAGTAACATAAAATAAAATTAAAATTAAATTGGGGTAGGATGTATCTAAAAGTTAGGCCAGCATAGTTAAAATCAGTAATCCAAGGTAAGAAGTGTGGCTGATCAGTGACTCAGGAAACCAATCATGGATAGCAGGTGACTGTGTGGAATAATGTACAGCAATCACCAAAAGGCTCCAATACTGGACATGATGCATACTAAATATTTTAACTATGTAGTCCACGACAAGACATAATGCTTTACACTTCTTATCATCTTTATTATTATTATTACTTGCTAAGCTACAACCCTAGTTGGAAGAGTAGGATGCTATACGACCAGGGGCTCCAACAGGGAAAATAGCCCAGTGAGGCAAGGAAACAAGGAAAAATAAAATATTTCAAGAAGAGTAACATTAAAACAAATATCTCCTATATAAACTATAAAACCTTTAACAAAAGAAAAGGAAGAGAAATAAGATAGAATAATGTGCCTGAGTGTACCCTCAAGCAAGAGACCTCTAACTCAAGACAGTGGAGGACCATGGTACAAAGGCTATGGCACTACCCAAGACTAGAGAACAATGGTTTGATTTTGGAGTGTCCTTCTTCTAGCTGCTTACCAAATAAAGAGGGTATCATATGGAATTACATAGGCAATAGATCTGTTAAGTTGTGCGCTACCTCTTGCAGAAGAGGCAGATGTACAAGGGGTTTAAGAGAACCAAAGCATGCAATAGGGGTGGGCAAAGGCAAATGTAGCCCAAGGTCATAAATTAAGTGAGTGTACAGGGTTACGTAACCAACAAGCGAATAACCTGAGGGTGTTACCTACAGCGTGTTAATGTGCAATGCTGCTGAAACCACTGCGAGTTGTATATTGCAGAGAAGGTATTGAATTGTATGAAAGAATGTATAATTATGTGAATAAGAAGAAAAAGCAGATCTTGGTGAACTGCTTAATAAAGGACCAACATGTGTACCAAGCTGCACCATCATATTATTTACTTTATCACTAGCAGTATAGCACTGTAGGTCTACATTACAGAATACAGAATAAAGATGAGAAAGGTGTGAGCATGGGGTTAGCCATGTCGTGCTATATGCAAGCAAGACAGTCAAATCCAGACGAGTTATGACAGATTTGTCATGGAATGTAACCAACAACAATAGGTGCACTACTAAAAAATAAGATAGGTGTGTAAGAGGGGTTGGCATTGCAAGCATCCTCAGATCTCACTAAATTGCAAGTTTTTTTTCTTTCTTTTTTTTTTAATAAAATTCTTGTATAATGTCACTTAATGGTTTTTATTTGTCACTCCAGCCCAAAGGTTTCTCATGAAAGTCTCATCTGGTCATTACTCTGAAAAAGTAACCCACCACTTTCTAGGGACACCAATAACAAAACTGAACCCTACAGCAAAACTTAAAATAGAAACACTATTGTAACCTCAGAGAAAACTCTTTACCTTTAATATTGCTGGTTCAAGTTACTTTGTAAAATTCTTTAGGACTATTGTCTTAGCATAGCCTTACAATTAAAATAGTATAGTACTTCATTACCCACCGAATTTCTTTTAAAAACCTGTAAAGACCATTCATGCAAAACAAAATTTGCACAACCTCTCCCTTTTTGTCAAATCCACAAACACAACTGGATGAATGAAAACAAAACCTTCACAACACACCTAAGGCTTCTAAGATCAATAACCACCTGTTAATATTACTGCCTGTGACCTTCAAGGAAGTAACAGGGACTTCCCCTTGAGAAACTTCTATGTAATTCCTCTACAATATTTTTGATATCATAAAATAATTTAAACCAATGCTTTGAACATGTCACTATCACTATTTTCAACAGCTTCATAATGCTACAAAAATTCTGTGGTGTATAAAATGTTTACAATATATAATTATTCTGTTCAAGGTTTAGCAGCTATTTTTATAATACAACATACTTTTATATATCATACAGAACACCCACACCTACACTAAAATATGACCTTACTAAAGTATAACAATAATTTTATAATTATTCTGTTCAAGGTTTAGCAGCTATTTTTATAATAGAACATACTTTTATATATCATAAAGAACACCCACACCTAGACTAAAATAAGGGATTTTGACGAAGGAAAAATCTATTTCTGGGTGAGAGACCTTTGCCGCCCAGTGAAATGCTCCTTTTACATCATTTCTAAGGTAAAAACTGCTATGAATTTACCAGAGAAAAAGTTGCATAGGAATGCCAGGTTGAACCCAGCTCGCTCACCTATAAAGGTGTCGGTATAATAATACTGGGGCGTGATAAATCACAACCAGAGGTCTCGCACCATTTAGATATCTCCTCTTCAATATCCCCGTACAGCAAGGTGCCGTTCAACACCCACTACTGAACGCTACTACCACCAACTCAACCCACGCCAGTGACGTCACTCCTTTTTCATTAGCATCTTGCTTTAGCTGTTGTGTTTTCGCTGCGGTGTTTTCGGTGATATTTTCTACGCTTTTGTGCACGATGTCGGATTCCAATGTCTCCCCATCTAAGTTAAGTACCAGATCAATGAGTTTTGAGCTTTTGGAGGTAGCATTGCCTTTATTTTTTATTCTATTACAGTTTTTGTTGTTTCACCATTCGTTGGCCCCGCTTCGCGGCCGCCATGCTGGCATGCTACCTCCTTCGCTCGTTCTTAACGTCTTACAATTAGTCTTCTATACTGATTGTTTTTTGTTTCGAACCTTTTTCACTGGGTATTATCACCGATTACACCCTGTTATTATGTTATTATGATATTATTCTACGTATCATAGTTTTTGAACTTTAGGTTGGCTTGCTTGCTCGCCTTCGGGCGCGTTCCTAGATGGTTTTGCTATCACGTTATTGCGTTTTTTACCCAGTGTTTTTCACTTTACCACCTAGTTGTTTATTGCTTTGGTTCGAGTGGGACTCTCGCGGGGCAGTTTTATTTTAGTTTTATTTTAGTTTTGTTATCCTACCGATCGGCATCTACCCGATGTAGAGTTATGTTGGCCCCCCTGTCCAGCTCGGTTCCTACCCGCACTGGAGGGCTCAGCTCATTATTCTCCCTGCCTTTCCTCTGCGTCCCTCTCTTACTATTTTGTTTTAGCTTACACATGCCTTATAACCTAGTTCAATGTGTCACATTATTCTATATTACTGCATTACACATTTTATTATCCGTTTATGATCATTCCGTTTGTTATTTTCGTGGTTCCATCGGTCAGGTTGGTACTCCTGTCCTCCCTCAGTCCCACGTGATCGCCTGGAGCTGCCGCTGGTTTGTGGCCCGAGTCAGAGAGGACGGGCTTAATGGCAAGGGCAAAGCTGCACTGGCCCTAGAGGGTTTCTGGGTGCCATAGACGCGGTCCAGGACCGTGTCCTTCCCTTCACGAGGTGAGACCTCAGGATCTGGGATGCCGTTGAGGTTCCTCATGAGGGTCAGGACTTGCCAGAACGCGTGTTCTGGTGCACTCCTCCCGAAGGACTGGCAGCGAAATCTCCCGTCCCCAGTGGCTCTTCCTGGGGGGACACGTGGATATCCTCGACAGCTCTAGACGGTTCCTGCCTGATCCTTGCTGACGATTTGGGAATCGTCTTAGAGTCCTTAGGCTCCCTCCTGGGAGGGATACAGGACTCGAGCAGCGAAGGGGGCAGGCTCTTCTCCACCTCTGGACGAGAAGACCTCTCAGGGAGAGGCGGAGCCTCCCCCATTGGTGCGATGGGGGAGTGGTCCGGCTCATCCGACTCTCCTGAGGGGGGGTAATCCTCCTCCGCAGGGGAGGGAGAGAAGATCTGGGGGGGAGAAGGAGCCTTGCGCAAGGATCTGTGCGGAAACAGAATAGGCCTCGGAGGAGGTTCCACGAGAGAGGGCGGGCTTAATGGCCTGCACGAGGGCTCTGACTAGGGTGCCGAACCAGGACTGCTGGCTGACAGTCGCGCTGTCAGACACTCCCTCTGTAGAGAAGGGGATCGAGGGATCCCTAGGAGGAGGAGTCAAACGAGGGTTCGCCTGCAGGGCTGAAAGAGAAGAGTCCCTAGACCTGTCCGGGAAGCGGCCCTCCTCCGGCGAGCGCGCTGGTCTGCGCTTGCGGGGAGGGGAACGAGACGAAGAACTGTCCGCCTGGCGGCGCTCGCACTGGGGCTCGTGTGCCGGGCCCTGGTCAGGGTCGCGCGTGAATGGCTGGCGTGATACTGAAATCTCGCGCGGGCAGGGGCGGGCGCGAGGGCGCGATAGCGTGCAGGCGGGGATACATGAGCGATGGAGCGATGGTGCGCTGGTAATAGCGTGGGCGCGTAGCGGCTGGAGCGGGAGCGTGGTCGCGAGAGCGCGTAGGCGATGGCGAAGGCGTGTGGTGAGCAGGAGCCGGCGCAGGAGGCGGCCAAATGCGCGGGCGCGCAGCGACCTGATGCGGCCCCGAAGGGCGCAAGATAACGGGGGCGCCTGAGCGCGTGTCCGGAAGAACCGGCCAAGGGCGCGTTAGCGATGGAGCAGGGTCGCGAGCGACCTGGATGGCGCGGAGGTTGGCGCTGGTCAGATAAGACCGGCATGCTCGCCTGTGGGCGCGTTGGCCGCGCCAGCGATCGTGGGCGCGCATGGCGCGCATCAGTATGCAGTCCCACCGGAGTGCGTTGTTGCGGCGGCCGCGCAGGGCGCGCCGTTGGATGAGGGCGCTCTGGTGTACGCTGAAGGGGTACCTTGGTCGCCTAGAATACAGGAACGGGGCGTGTAGCAGGAACAGGGCGCGTAACCAGAGCGTCGTGCGCGATTGCATCATATGAAGCTCGTGCGGTCTGGAGGGAGAGCCCAGAGGCGGCCGCGTGCGCTAACTTGGGAGCCTCCTGGGCGACACGCTGAGATGTCGTAGCGCGTTGGTGAGCGCGTGGGCGCTGGAGCTGGAACCGCGCGTGGGCGCATATCACGCGTCTCCCCAGACAGGCGCGACGAGTCCGGAGGAGCCTGTGCGCCAGCTTAGGTGCCTCCTGGACCGCGCGCGACGAAGCAGGAACTGGTGGGGGCCGAGGCACTGGTGAACATGTGAGCGCAGGTGGCCGCTGGGGCACCGGTGGACCTGTATGCGCAGATGAGCGCTGGCGTGCTATATCAGGAACTGCTGGAGGGTGCCGGGGCGCCAAAGGGTGTGAGCGCGCAGGGGGACCCTGGTGGCAGGAACGCGTGAGGGTGAGCGCTGTGGCGCTAAGTCAGGAACAGCAGCGTCAGCCACAGGAGAGCACTCAGGCGGGGCCTGGCGCTTGAGGGCAAGAAGCGCAGTTTTGCACTCAAGACCCTTCAGCCCCGAAGGGCCCGGAGACTGCGCAGTGGCAGTAACAGGTGGCGCGTCACGCGCATCAGGAGCTCTGGAAGTGGATGGTCTGGGCGACAGGTCACTATGTCCAGAAGGACGACCATCCTCCGAAGGTGATCGCGAACGATCCC
>NC_090731.1:89481794-89581794 GCF_036898095.1 Palaemon carinicauda
AACGATCCCCAGAGAGGTCTAGGTTGGTAGCTGGCAGGACTGGAGAACCGCGAGTCGTCTCCACCGCAGAGGACTGTGGTGACGACGAGCCGAAGAGGCGCCTCTTAACCCCCTTGTAAGGGGAAGGAAGGCCTCTACGGCGAAGGGGAGGACGAGCCTTCCGCCTTATACGCCCACAAGGGGCCGTGGGATCAGCAAGCTGACAAATCGATGGGCCTCCGAAGAGGAGTCTCTGTAAGCGAACTCCCTTGAGGGGGAGAATCGCCGGCAGGAGAGACCTTGGGACTTAGATCCTCCCTCGAAGGATATTCGGAGGGAGAGTCTAAGCCGTCAGCTACCTCAGCCACAGGAACAGGAGTTTGGCTAGACCCACGGGATGTCTCCGTCACAACAACGTCAACCACAGACAGAGGATCTATCTCCGCTGTAGTTGGCGATTGTTTGACGGCTGCACCCAGTTTGATCATGTCAAACAGGGCTTCCTTGGAGGGCGAACCCTGCAGCCCCAAGGAAGCCCAAAGCTGCAATAAATCATTATTAGACATAAAATCCTCCTCCGGGAGAGGAGGGGCAGCTGCCTCGCTATGGGAGGCAACTACCTCTCCCGCACCCCGGGATCGGTCAACAGCACAGCGGTCTACGCTACCACTCGCTGGCCTCTCGGAAGAGGCCGCTCGAGGGGGAGCTTCGGAGGAGGAAAGGGCAACGGAGGAAGAAGTCCTGGAATTTTCTCTCTTCAGAGAAGCCTCTGAAGGAGAAAGATCCCTTTTGGCCTTGTTCTTACGGCGCCGAGCAAACCTCTCCCACTGGGAGGTAGACCACTCCCTACATTCAATATATACATTACCGCTATCACACCGTTGGCCCCTACAGTGAGGACACAAGGTGTGGGGATTAGTGTCGACCGCCGACATAAGGTCCCACAAGGGCGGCCAGGAAGTCAAGTTCAAGTACGCATAACGGCAGAGGCCAACTTCAGTCACACTGCGAAAAAGAAAAAGCAAAAAGACAGATTAATTATGGCAGTCAAAGCGAGGGAGAGCGCAGACAGGTCTGTTCTCTTCCCGAGCCAAAAGTAAATTGAGCCTTACCCCTCCCTCCCTACCCCCCCACTAACTAGCGGCGGGGTAGGAAACCCTAGTTAAAACTTTTATGGCTCGTCATTCAGCTACGCCGAAGTAATTACCCTATGTAAATAGCGTAGTTTGTATTTCAGTTACGGAACAAACCCTATTTAAATAGCGTGGTTTGTATTTCGGTTACGGAACAACTAGGTATTCTATCTACATTTCTGTTGGGTGCTTTCAGTTTTAATTTCAGTGTGGCAAAGAGGAGCTGGTATTCGCTATCAATATTTGCACCTTATAGCTTCTTACATTTCTCTGAGTCCTCCTTCTTTCTTTATTAAGTGCTACATGACCTATTTGATTTTTGTAATTGCCACATGGTAAAGTCCATGTATAATTGTGTATGTCCTTGTGTTGGAAAAGAGTACCTCCAATAACAAGATTGTTTATTGAACAAAAACTCATAAAATATGCTCCATTTTCATTTGCTACTTTGCCAAGCCCCTCAACACCCATCGCATTCTCTATACCTTGATTATTCCTTCCAATTTTAGCATTGAGGTCACCATTCACAATTTTCATATCTCTCTGGGATCTCATCTATTACACTCAGCAGGTCTTCATAATATTCATCTTTCCTTTCTTCAGGGGAATCATTTGTTGATGCATAGCAAATTATAATACTCACATTGTACTGTTTTGATTTAAAGTAACAATATGACTAATTTTTAAGTAATTTGTATATTTCCTAACATACAAACCTGGAGCTATTTATCGGGAAATACTTTCAGCGAAGCTGAAAAACAAGCCATAATGATTTAGTGAGGGATAACCACCCCAACCGCTAGTTAGCAGGTGGGGGTAGAGGTAGCCGACTACCCCGCTAACTCTCACACCTAGACTGACCAACCATTTTGCTTTCTGGCAGGATTTCTTGGGGGACAGGGCTGGCAGACCAATTTTTATAAATAGTTCCAGGCTTGTATGTTATGAGAAATAATAATTACTTATAAATTTGTCATTTGTTACGACAAAGATACAAACCCTACACTATTTATAGGAATGACTCACCTCTTAGGAGGTTGGAAGTCCTCACCAACTGGCCTTGGCATTAACCCGGGGTTCTCTCTCCTTTAATATGAGACCAAAGGAGTAGGAACCCTGCCCTCACTAAAATAGTTGTGCTACACACAATTACCAGCTTGCAGAAGCTGTATGTTTGTGATACAGTACTAGTAATGAGGCTACTCTTAGTAATAGGATCTCGAGTTCTGGGAATCTGAGAGTACCGAGACTCTGCCCAATAGCCTCCCTCGCAAGGATATTAGAGATGCGACAAGTATTCTTTCTATACTTAGGATACACAAGGGAAGTGGGTCTTACCTGCAGAGAGGCGAGGTCAGCTGTGCTGAGTACCAGGGAGCTGATTCCCCAGAGGGGGGAGAAGGTGAAGAAAAGAAAGAAGCCAGTCATCTACTCGTTCACCCTAGACTAACCCAAGTAACCTAAGCCCTCAACCCTCTGCTACTTGTCCATCGAGGAGCTTGAGGTGTTTAAACCACTTACTGTGCAGCCACCACAGGATCAATGGAATATGTATCCATGTTCCTGTGGGTTACATCTTTCACGCAGTTGGCGGGGAAGATCGTCTGATGCTTCCACATGCCCCCTTGCAGTACCTGTGCCATGAGTAGTGCTTTTGATCACTAAAGCCATTGCCATGCCCCTGGCGCCATGAGCTCTGGGTCGTCGTTGAGGAGGAAGGTCAAGATCAAATACACGGTCGATGACTTTGCAAATCTATGAGGTTGTGCTCTTCGTGACCCTCCTCTTGACCTTCCCCATGCTGACAAACCTTGCCGACATGAGGGCCAGGTGCTGCTCTTCTTTTAAGCAACCCCTCAGACTTCTCACTGGGCAAAGTACCAGTTGGTCTGGGTTTTGGATACAGAACTATGAATCGATCCTGAAGGGTCCGAATAGGATACCCTAGCCCCAGATTTTTGAGTCTTGGCAATAAACTCAGGGACGAAGCTGAGAATTACCTCTCCCCATCCCCTTGAATGGTAGATGTCGTCTGATACGCCATGCAGTTCACCGACTCTTTTGGCTGAAGCCAAAACAAACAAGAATACCGTCTTCAGAATAAGGTGGCGATCTGTTTTCTGGCGTAATGGTTCGTAGGGAGTTACCTTTAGAGGCTGAATGACTCGAACCACGATCTAAGGAGGTCTAACCTCCGACTGGGTACAAGTCATCTCATGACTTCAAGTAAGTAGAGAAAGTTCCAACGAGGAGGAAATATCTATTCCTTTAAGTTTAAAGGCGAGACCCAAGGATAAGTGGAAACCATTGACTGCCGAAGCCGAGAAAAGCATTTCTTCCCGGAGGTGTACCAGGAACTCGGCTATTGTTGGAATAGAGGCATCGAGGGGAGTGATACCCCTTCCATGACACCAACCACAAAAAACGACCACTTCGCCAGGAAGACTGACGCTGAAGAGCATCTGAGGTATCTAGACATCCTTTCTGAAACTTCTTGCAAAAAGCCTCTCTAAGAGAGGAGAAGCTGGACAGTTTCCAGGATCAAAGTCAAAGCAAAGCTACGGCTTTGTGGAAGATGTTGGAGTGTGGCTATTTGCGTAGATCATGTCGTGGAGGAAGTTCCCTCAGAAGCTCCATCGGGAGCTGCAGAGGGTCCACGAACCCTTCTGTGTGATACCATAGTGGTGCTATTAGAGTCACTAATAAGTTCTTGCTTATCCTGACCTTTTTGAGGACTTTCTCATCAGATGGAACAGGGGAAATGCGTACACATCTATGCTGTCCCACCGTTGTTGGAATGCATCTTTCCAGAGAGCCTGGAGGTCCGAGACAGGGGAACAGTAGCGGGGGAGCCTAAAGTTCAGGGGCGTTGTGAACATGTCCACAGTCGGGGGAACCCCACAAAGTTAGGACTTTGCTGGCTACCAGCTGATTCAAAGACTACTCGGAGCCCACTATCTGAGTTGCTCTGCTCAGGTTACCTGCAAGCACATTCCTGTTTCCGGGAATGAAGCGAGAGGATAAGGACACCGAGCTGTCTTCTGTCCATCTGAGTATTTATATGCTGGTACTTTTATGATTAGGACCAAAGGACAGAGATGGTTTGGTGCGGCATATGGGCCTCTTACCTTCTTTTGATGCATGCGAAAAGAGCATCCGTTCCAGAGGGGGGAGAAGAGAAGATTGAACTCTTTGAGGTGGTTCTTGTCTGTGAAGGAAGCCTGGGCTTCCTATGTCAAATTCGTTGTCAAGTTTGCATGGAGACGGGTGAAGAGCTCCCAACTTCCGAAATGGTGCAGTAAACACTGGGAAAACCCCACACTACCAGAATCTAAAAAGTTTGCCGATGCAGATCCAAAGACTCCTTGCTCCTGATGCATACTCCCTGGAGACCAAACCAGGAACAGCCAGCAGCAGACACAACCATCAAGGCAACATAAGACGCAAAATACTTTTTCGGCGTCTTCTTGGGCATTACCAAGACAGACCCCAACGAAGGCTTCACATTCTTCTTCCCCCTCAGACATATGCCTGCCACCTCACGGGAGACCATAACCTGCAACTAGATGCACAAGATGCACAGTGTGTGTTGATCTGGAGTCAGTTTACTCATAAACAAATTGCAACGTCCACCTTTTCCTCAGGAAGTATGAACTGTACCTTTTGCTACACATCCATCACATTCCAAGCCAACAGCCAAACATTCACTTGCTGAAAGTAAAAGAATATGAAAAAGTGCATTCAGAGAGCAAACTGTACGTTTAAACAAGCTTGCGGCTGAAAACAAAGTTGAGAGAGGTGGGGAGGCGAGGCTAATGTAGCTTAGTATTTTTCTCTTGCTTGTACAATATGCTTTAGGAATACTAATTTTATGTTAAGGTATTCCTAACAGTTTTTTGTTTCATTTTCAAAAAAATATTTATTTGTAAATATTTATCTGAAAATGAAACAAAAGACTGTTAGGAATACCTTAACATAAAATTAGTATTCCTTTAGAATATTGTACAAGCAAGAAAAAATACTAAGCTACATGCAAGATATATCACTACACAGTTACAAAACAGAACTTCAAAATCCTAACAAAACCATGACTGTAGAATCTGTGGATTTGAAAGACTTAGAAATATGACAAATTCGTAGATAATTTGTATTTTTCCTAACTATACAAACCTTAGCTATTTAATAGGGGTATTACTTTCCGCGTAGCTTAAATGACGAGCCATTAATTTTCAACGAGGGTTTACTACCCACACCGCTAGTTAGCGGGGGTAGGGGAGGGTAGCTTGCTACCCCACCCCCCCTCTCACACACCTGTGCTTGAGCTCACTTTGCTTGGAGGTAGGACTTCAAGGGGGATAGGGCTGGCGGGAAAGTTTAGTTAAATAGCTAAGGTTTGTATAGTTAAGAAAAATACAAATTATCTACGAACTTGTCATTTGTTCCGTAACTGGAATACAAACCACGCAATTTAATAGGGGTGACCCACCCATTAGGAAGGGTGGACGTCCCAGCCAGTCTGGCTTTTGGCTTTGCCCGGGGGCTCGTTATCTGAGTGTGTAAGCACCCAAGATATAAGGAGTCCCAGCACCTCGCTAGAACCTTGCTACGCAAGGACTGCGGCCTACGCAACCTGTGTGTGTGAAGGTATGAAGAAGTGTGACTCGTCCTAAGAAGTTGTTCTGAAGTTCTTTAGATGGAAACTTGTAGACTAGGACTCTCCCAATACCACCTCGTTAGGGTATGGGGAGGTAACAGTATTAATCTTAATGCTAGGAACACAAGGGAGCATGGTTTACCTGCAGTGGTTTGAGGTCAGCTATGCAGAGAACCCAGGATGCTGCCTTCCCCTAGAGAGGGGATGATGAAGAAAAGAATAAGGGCCAGTCAAACCTTTTCATTCATGCAGACTAAAACCGGGTAACAATGCCCTCAACCTTCTGCTACTTGTCCAACAAGGAGCTTGAGGTTTCAAACCAGTTGTTGTGCAGCCACCACAGGGCCGATAGCGAACATATCGAGTCTCCTTTGGGTCTGGTCTTGCAGGTAGTGGGATGTGAATGTTGTTTGATGTTTCCACACCCCAGCTTGAAGAACCTGCGTCACAGAAAAATTTCTTTTGAAGGCCAGGGACATAGCTATGCCCCTGACATCATGTGCTCTAGGGCGACATGATGGAGGAGGGTCTGGATTCAAGGCCAGGTCAATGGCCCTACGAATCCATGCAGAGATGGTGTTCTTGGTGACCCTCTTAGTCCTTCCTGTGCTGACGAATAGAGCTGGCACATGAGGACGGGCTGCAGCTATTCTTTTGAGGTACAGCCTCAAGTTCATTACTGGGCATAGTAAGAGATGGTCTGGGTCATCTGTTACAGTACGGAGACTAGAAATCCGGAAGGAGTCGAATCGAGGATCCGCCACTCCAGGATTCTGAGTCTTAGCAATAAACTCAGGGACGAAGCTGAACGTTACCTCCCCCCATCCCCTTGAATGGGCGATATCATACGAGAGACCATGAAGTTCACTGACTCGCTTGGCCGAGGCCAAAGCTAGCAGGAATACCGTCTTCCAGGTTATGTGGCGATCTGATGCCTGGCATAATGGTTCATGGGGAAGTCTCTTAAGAGACCTGAGAACTCGAACCACGTTCCATGGGGGAGGTCTCACTTCCGACTGAGAGCAGGTAAGTTCATAACTACGTATGAGTAGAGAAAGTTCTAGCGATCAAGAAATGTCCTTTCAGCCTGAAGGCTAGACTTAAGGCTGAGTGATAGCCTTTCACTGCTGAGACTGAAAGGCGCATTTCTTCCCGCAAATACACAAGGAACTCCGCTATTGTTGGAATAGTGGCATCGAGTGGAGAGATACCCCTTCCACGACACCAACCACAAAAGACTTTCCACTTTGCCTGGTAGACTCCTGCCGAAGACTTTCGCAGGCGTCCAGACATCCTGACAGCAACTTGTTTCGAAAATCCTCTCTCAGAGAGGAGATGCTGGATAGTCTCCAGGCGTGAAGTCGTAGTGAACCTACGGCTTTGTGGAAGATGTTGGCATGTGGTTGTTTGTGTAGATTGTGTCGTGGAGGGAGTTCTCTTGGTAGCTCCGTTAGGAGTTGCAGAAGGTTCAGGAACCATTCCGCGTGATGCCATAGCGGAGCTATGAGGGTCATTGAAAGATTGACCGATGTTCTGGTCTTGTTGAGTAGCCTCCTTATCAAACAGAATGGGGGAAAGGCGTAAACGTCAATGTTGTCCCACCGTTGTTGGAAAGCATCTTGCCAGAGAGCCTTGAGGTCTAGGACTGGGGAACAGTACAGCGGGAGCCTGAAGTTCAGGGCCGTTGCAAAAAGATCCACAGTCGGAGAACCCCACACAGTCAGGACTTTGTTGGCTACTAGATGATACAAAGACCACTCGGTACTCACTATCTGAAATGCTCTGCTCAGATTGTCGGCGAGCACATTCCTTTTGCCTGGAATGAAGCGTGCCAATAGTGGTATCGAGTGGACTTTGGCCCATCTCAGTATCTCTACTGCTAGATGGGATAGTTGCTGCGAAAAAGTACCTCCTTGTTTGTTGATGTAGGCCACTACTGTGGTATTGTCGCTCATCACCACCACAGAGTGACTTGCCAGGTACTGTTGGAACTGTTGACGGGCCAGAAAGACAGCCTTCATCTCTAGGAGATTTATATGAAGGTACTTTTCTGACTCTGACCAGAGGCCTGAGGTCGTGCGGTGCAGCACGTGGGCCCCCACCCTTCGAAAACAGCATCGAATCCGGGGGGAGGACGAGAAGATCCACTCCTTTTCGTAGTCTCTCTCCTCGCGCTGTTCCCTTGGTGACGGAAGGTCTTCGTCCGACAGGAAGGGAGAGTCTCTCTGAGAAACTGGAGGAACTTGACTTGATGGTCTCCACGGAGTCAGCTTAGCTCTCGGGGAAGTGACTGCGTCAGATACTCCTCTTTTCCTCTTCAAAGGGGTAGAGGAAGCCATGGGTTCATGTCGTAAGTCTAGAGCTATAGGTCGCTCTGATGAGCGATCAGACAGGACTGGCTTGAACCCCTGTGTTACGGCTCTGACTAAGGCACTGAACCAAGGCTGCTGACTGACGGATGCACTGTCAGACAGATCCCCTGAAGGGAAAGGGACCGAAGGTTACCTACAAGGAGTCATTGTAATAGGAGGGTCCGCCTTAGAAGGCAGTTTAGGGATCCTGAACCCCTCTGCTTGTTTTTGTTTCCCTTCTCCCGCAGTGCGCGCTGGTATGTGTTTGCGGGGAGGGGAATAAGGCGATGGCGACCTTGCCGGGTGTAGACCCTGCGCCCGTGCTTGTTGGTGCGCGTGCTCGCGCTAGGGAGAATGCTGGCGCTGGTGCGCGAGGGAGAATGCTGGCGAGCGCGCGAGAGAGAATGCTGGCGAGCGCGTGAGGGAGAATGCTGGCGAGCGCGCGGGAGAATCTTGGCGGGCGTGCAGGAAAATCTTGGCAGGCGCGCAGGAGAATCTTGGCAGGTGAGCGGGAGTGTATTGGCGCGCGTGCGTAGGCGAGAGTAAGCGCGCGGGTACATGGTGGTGCACGCGGGAGTGTGTTGGCGCGCGTGCGTAGGCGAGAGTAAGCGCGCGGGCACATGGTGGTGCACGTGGGAGATAGTTGGCACACAGGTGCGCGTGAATGTTCAGGAGAGTACCGGCGTGTAGGTGAGTGCTGCAATGTGATTGCTGTCTCACCTACAGTCTTGTGCGCCAGAGAATGATGTCGCGCAGGCGATGAAGGATGCACATGCTGGCGCGCAGGAGAGTGCTGGCACGTAGGCGAGCGTTGGCGCACAGGTGGGCGCTGGCGCGTAGGAGATCGTGGGCACAGGGCGCGTAAGTGCAGGAGGGCGCTGGCGTGCAGGAGATCGTGGGCGCACAGAAGAGCGCAAGCGCGCTGTGGTATGCTTGCGCATGGGCGACCCTGGGTGTGTGCGAGCAGGGTGTGCAGGTGAATGTGGGCGCGTGGCGCGTGGCGCGCAGCAGAGCGCCAACGTACAGGTGAACGTTGGCTCGCAAGAGCAATTGACTGCTGTCTTCTGTGAGGGCGAGCAGTTGTAGGGGCGCGCCGAAGCGCTGTAGAGTGATGAGCTGCTGGTGAGCGCTGAAGGACTAACAGATGATGAGCTGCTGAGTGATGGCGCGCAGCTGCGCACTTTGGTAGAGCTACAGTGGGCTCTACCGGTGACAGCAGTGGTGATGGTAGGTCGGCAGGTCTGGAGGATGGATGGTCGGCGTGCCCTTTGTAAGGGCAACCATCCACCAAAGGGGATCACAAACGATTGGCAGAGAGGTCCAGGACCGAAGTCACAAGACTGGTTGCAGGTGCAGTGATGGTCGATGTATGAAGGTCTGAAAGCAGCGGAGGCTCCTCTGCAGGAGACTGCAGTGACAACGATGAACCAAAGAGGCACCTCTTCACTGCTGGTGAAGGGAGACCTCTAAGATGAAGAGGAAGGCGAGCCTTCCGACCTATGCACCTTCTGGGGGCCGTTGGATCAGCAGGCAGACCGTGCACCGCAGCAGTCCTCCGAAGAGGAGTCTCTATAAGTGAACTCCCCCGAGGGGGAGAAACACTTGCAGGAAAGACAGACGTTGAACTTAAATTTCCCCCTTGGAGGATGATCAGGAACGGGGGAAACTAAGTTGGCAGCAACCGCTGTAGAGTCTGGAGTGGCAGAGGATATGGATGAAACCGCATGAAACACCTCGGACACAACAACGTCAACAAGGGCCAGGGGATATACCTCTGACGGCGACGATGATTGCTTAACAGAAACACCCATGCAGATGAACTGCAGCAGGGCTTACTTGGAGGGTGGACCCGTAAGCCCCAAGGAAGATCATATCTGTAAGAAGAGAGTTAGTGACAAGGCCTCACCCGGGGGGAAAGGTGGGGCTGCTTCGCTAGGGGAAGCAACATCATCTCTCGAGTCCCGGGGTTGGCCGATAATAACTTGGTCTACGCTACTACTCGACGGTCTCTTGTAAGAGACTGAACGAGTAGGAGCTTCGGAGGAGGGTTGGGTGACGGAAGAAGAGGCCTTGGGTTTTTCTTCCTTCAAAGCAACCTTTGAAGGAGAAATATCCCGCTTGGACTTCTTCTTCCGCTGTCACGCAAACCTCTCCCACTGGGAGGAAGACCACTCCCTACACTCACTACACTAATTAACACTATCACACCGTTAACCTCTGCAGGCAGGACAAAGGGTGTGAGGATCAGTCTCCACCGCCGACATAAATGTCCCACAAGAGCGGCCGGAGAATCCAGGGCAGGTGTGCATGGTTGCAGAAGTCAACTTCACACACACACACACACACACACACACACACACACTAAGAGAAAAGAAAAAACAAAAGTCGTTAATGGCTGCCAATATTCAGCAAGAATGAAGAGCGGCAACGTCCGTTCACCATCCGAGCCGAAAGCAAAGTGAGCTCAATCACAGGTGTGTGAGGGGGAGCAGTAGCAAGCTACCCTCCCTACCCCCCGCTAACTAGCAGTGTGGGTAGTTAACCCTCGTTAAAAATTAATGGCTCGTTATTTCACCTACGCTGGAAGTAATACCCCTATTAAATAGCGTGGTTTGTATTCCAGTTACGGAACAAACCCCAGTTTCCCATCTAGTGTCTTCTTAATTTTCTAAGTGCACAGGGTATGGGAATCTTATCAAAGGTTGTAGCTGGAATAAAAAGATTTAAAACTTGACAAACTGACTTTAAAATTGGAAAGGCCAAAGTATACAAGTACTGTATTAGCCTTGCTGTTACAACAATGGACTGAATGTTGTATAGGTCTTAAATGGAATAAAAAAAAAAAATATATATATATATATATATATATATATATATATATATATATATATATATATATATATATATATATATATATATATATGTATATATATATACATAAGGCACAGTACAGTATATATACAGTAAACAGTGCCATAAAAAATATATACCAAAAGTCTTAATACAGGTACAGTACTTGACCTATTGGAAAATCAGTAATACATATTACTGTTCATACTAAGGAAGGAAATACAGGTTTTCGTTAATGTTAGCCGTCAATGCAGAAATCTGATTGGTTATTGTGTTTTAAGCTTAGTGAGTCAAATAAATTTTGGAATTAAAGTGTAATTCCAGAAAACCAACGTCCAAAATATCTAAGAGAATTGCTACACATTGGGCCGCCAACAATTTGTACTGACAAGAGAATTACAGATGGTTTCAAATTATTGGAATCTAAATTTACGTCTACTGTAGACTCTAGAGCCTTTACAAATGAGGCCCCAAAACTATACAATAAGCTCCCAATAGACATTCAAAGACTGAAGATATTAAGGCTTTCAAGAGGAAACTGGAGACTTTCTTGTTCTCTAAGTGCTTTGATTGTATGGAGTTGACAATAAACGAGCAATATGTGGTGTGAAATGCTGAATGCCTTGGAATGCATAAGATAAAATGACTGTGAAGGTCCTATAGAGAGTAGGGTTCCCTTGCTGTATTAGACCAGAAGCAAATCAAGTAATATGTTGACTTTTTGTTTTGGTAAATTTTACACGAGATTTAATTAGACAAAGCCACAGGTTATTATTTTTTGTTGGAACCAGCTTCAAGCAATGATCTTTAGTTTTGTAGTGCATCATGGAATACTACACACCATCTGTATATTATTATTCTGAATATGGTATGACCAATAGGCCTAGTCTAAGAGCAAGTAATATATTAAAGGTTTCAAAAATTATATGAGTCATATATATGGTTTCAGGTTTGGGAACAGGGGGAGATTGCAGGGGCAAAGTGATCCCCTCTACAGAGGTACGTTAGGAGAACCAGCACCCTATGTTAGGTTAAGTGCATGTGGTTAGGTTGGACAGCATCCTTATTTTATACTTATTTCCTGTTCTACCTCACCCAAACTTGCTGATTTCCCCCACTGGATCCCCATTCACAGTGTTCTCTAAGGAAATCCTGTATCCCTAAAACATTTTAGATAGAAATTATGGTCAGCATGGTTATATATAACACACTAACATGTAAATAATAGTTAAATTTACAGCCACGAATTCAGCTTTGGTCTAAACTGTAAATCTCATTTTTACAATATGACATGGGTATCGAGTTCTCTCTCTCTCTCTCTCTCTCTCTCTCTCTCTCTCTCTCTCTCTCTCTCTCTCTCTCTCTCTCTCTCTCTCTCTCTCTCTCAAAACTATATGCTATAACCGGTATACTTTGAAAGGCAAGGCCGACACTGCCACTGGTAGAATAAATGAGGACTAAACCCAAATATACTATCAGAATATGTAGAAGTTCAACTAACTATCTGAAAAAAAGGTCAATTTAACTCCACACTGTGAAAGGTCAACAGCCTTACATATTGCTTTTTGTATACGTGACAAAGGCCGATGAAGCTTCCCTCAGCAATAATATTTGCTAAAACCTATAACTGTTTGCGGTTACTAATGGCATATCGAACTCAGTAATTATAAAAGGAACAGCTGTCTTAACAATTACTTACCATAACCATAGTTACATTAGAGAGAGAGGGGAGAGCTGGGAAGGAGGGAGGTCGTCCCACAGGAGACAGAATTCGTCTGCTGCTGTGTTGTCAAATTGTAACTGGCGCCATCTATTGGTAACAATATGTTATAAGGGGGCGTGGACTCTACATAAAACCAAAATCAGTGAAGGTTATACGATATTTTTCACCATTGAAAGAGCATATTTACATAGCCAAATATTTATGTAGTATTCTCTACATATCCTAAATAATCTATAAGTCCAAGTACCGTCCTTTAATTAGCTTCGAAGATACACACAACACCTAGTTAATTACAAACTCTTAATAAGGCACTCATTAATATTTAAATAGTATTTCATCTATCGGAATGTCTTTTTTTATTTGTACATGCAAATTCAATCATTCTAAGCATCAGGGATAAAGCCCATCATAGATATCTAATGACACGTATGACTAGGTTCGACGGTCAATAACAATCTATTCGCTTCTTCGTGACCGTAAAAGGAGCAACAATGTGTTGCCCATGAACATTGAAAGCATAATAAAATTGATTTGTGAAGAAAAGAATGAAATAAAGCTCAGGAGGATAGTGAATAATATCTTAATATACAGTATCTCGTAATCAATATTCTCTCTCTCTCTCTCTCTCTCTCTCTCTCTCTCTCTCTCTCTCTCTCTCTCTCTCTCTCTCTCTCTCTCTCTCTCTCTCTCTCTCCATGTGCAGTTATTACTTTACTTTAAGGGCTGTTTTACAGGTCCCATCACACAAGGAAAATCCCTGCTCCCTGCAAACCATACAATGCAATTTTAATCTACTGCACTCTATCCACGTGCAGCTCAAGACAGGTTGCAACATCTTATCAGAGGTTAATAGCGAGGACAGGAATATGTCCAGTTGAAAATGGAATAATTATAAAAAAAATGTGAGGCTTTTTCATATCATCATTACATCAGATGATAAACGATTAGTTCAGAAGATAGTGGAAGACTAATAAAGGAACCATGTGGGAAATGATGCGGATTTCCCTTTTTTTAGAAATATGCAAACAAAATATTTATATATACCCTAATGTTAAAATGGAAGAAGCAAGGAAGTATAAAAGCAAGAACTCAAGAAAGAACAAAAAATATGGTAAATTGAATTAAAAGAAAAATAGAAGAAAAAAAACAGAAATTACCAAGTTGAGCTTTGTAAAAAGAGATTACATAGCCGAACTTAACACTAAGGAAGTAGTAATAGTAATCAAGACAAGGTTAAGTATAATGGACTTGAAACAAAATTATAGAAACAGAAATGAAAAGGTCAGGCTTTTTGTCTTGTGTAGTGAGGCAGATGATACAACAAAGCATATGTTAATCTGTAAAGAATTAAGGAAATTTAGAAGAAATGGCATAGAATTAAGGTAGTTGGAATCACCAACCAAAGGAGTTGCCCGATATATTACAGGTTTTGTAAATTAGAAATAAAAGTATGTAAACTGTGCTGTCTGTTTAGGAGGCAACTAATTACAATGGTCTTTTTCAGATTGCAACGCTTTGCACCTTCGCTTCTAGTGGTGTGCTTACAATCACTGTTGTGGAGAGAACAACGAGGAACCTGAACATCATAAAACATAATAAACAGAGGAGCAATAATCAAAGGTATCCCACCCCGAGTCTGGGAGATAATTATCCCCATACCAATTGATTTACACTGGTTGCATATTAAAGCAAGAATAGAGTATAAGGTATGTGCAATAACCCATCATGTTATCAGAACCAGGCATCCAAAATATCTAAGATATTTGCTACACATTAGGCAGCCAAAAAATTGTATAGGCACGAGATTAGCTGAAGATGGTTTCAGGTTATTGAAGTCAAGATATTTATCTACTGTAGGTTCCAGAGCTTTCCAACATTCCGGCCCCAAGACTATACAACAAGCTCCCACTGGACATCTTTGCGTGCTTCGAAAATGTAGATCTGACAATCATCATATCTTATCGCGGCAGTGTCAAACCCACAGGAGCGTGTTGTCGTTTGCCTCTCTGAGATCTTGATCTAAGGCAGCAATGAGGGCCCAGTGGGCACCCTCATAGGAAGTGTCTCATTGTTTGTAGTGTTGCCCCACATGGGTAATAATTCTGAGTTGGTGGCTAATACCTATTTGTTCTGGTTATTTCCTGTTTTGCCCACTTTTACCCATGCTCTGCTTAAGGTTATCCAGGCCTTCCTGGTTAGGGTTGTTCCACTGGGCAACCCCTCGTTTGGGCTGGGCAGCGCCTCATAAGATGGCCATCGGTCCCTTTTCCACCACTTCTCTAGCCTGTGAGCAGCTATACTGATTGGTTCTAGTCCATCCACTGTTACGAAGTTTTTGCGGGATTTCAACCTTCATGTTTTTTCCTGGTGATTGTGGAGTGGATGCGTAAGGTCATTAATCTGCTTATTCTTCTCATTTTTTTGCCAGTTTTTCTTTTTGGATATGGGCATGGTGTTATACTGGCTACTTTGTAGAAAGGTGGTAGAGGTGTTGATTTTAGGGTGCCAGTAATAATCTGACAGGACCTATTTAGCTCTTGATCTACCTTATGCACATGGCATGACCTTGCCCACACTGGTGCACGGTACCAGAGCAACCCCCCCCCCCCTTTTTTTTTTTTTTTTTTTTTTTTTTTTTTTTTTTTTTTTTTTTTTTTTTTTTTTTTTTGCCTGGTCCTAACGACCAGGCACGGGCTCTTGCACATTTGCAGCCAGTAGGTCTCTGGGTCCGTTCCCCAGCTGGTATTGGCAAGTTTGCTGAGGAGGTTGCTCCTAGTTGCTACGTTATGTTTGTTTATTTGTGTGTGTTTTAATGGGGAGCATTCTGTTAAGGGTAACTCCTAAATAGTGTTGGTACGAGGGATTTTCCAGTTCTTTGTCACTCCATTTGATCTTTAGCTTTCTGTTTCCCTGGTGATTGTTCGGGTGAAAGGCATAAACCTATGTTTGGAGTAGATTAGCATTGAGGTGTCACTTTTTATAGTAGGTGGAGAGGGTAGTCAGGACGCTTGGCAGTCTTTCTTCAATGGTGGTGTAGGAGCCTGATTGTGTGGAAATGCACAGGTCATCTATACGTAGCTATGGATGTTCTGGTACTGCAGCTGGTCATTTGTGCAGGTGTTAGATAGTGTCGGCGCCAGCAGTGACCCTTGTGAAAAGGCTTTGTTGTCTATCCTCTATATATTTTTTTCTGGCATCCATTTCTGTGAAGAATCACCGATTGGTAAGCAATGATTCAATAATGTGGACTATGCTGGTAATTCGTATAGCTTAGACCACCTTCAGATGAAGTGCTCTTTGATTTACAGTGTCACATGCTGTCGACAAAGACTGTACCAGTGATTTTCTCCTTCTCAAAGCTGTCCTTGATATACTGCATCGGGTTTAATACCTGATTCCCGCAGTTGTTTGGATATGGGCTAAGATCATTCGTTCATATAATTTGTACAGGATACACAGTAGGATATTGGTCGATAGCTTTTGGGGAATGATCGGTCTTTCCGTGGTTTCAGAAAGGCCACCACCCTTGCTCTTCTCCAAAGCCTTAGGTTTTGATAGGTCATTGCACTAGAACTGAATAGCAACAGGAGTCATGATTTGTTTTGTCTCTGAAATGTAAGATAATTTCTGTTGTTAAGTGATCTAGGCCGACCGGTTTCCCAGATTTGAGATGTTTCATGGCTGCATTCAGTTCTTCTAAGGTGAACAATTAGAAATTGTCATTACTGTCTTGCATGATGCGGTTCAAGATCAAAGAACATCTTCAAAACTTAAAACAGGCTGTAATAGAATCTAATTCATCTCGTAGAGAGACATATAGATTATTGAATCCTGAACTTACTGTACATGATGTATATACAAAAAAGATTAATGTTAATGACATATATAGAACTTCTTTTACTAGATTAAGGTTAAGCGCTCATAACCTTGCTATTGAAACAGTTAGGTGGAACAGAAGAGGTCGAGGTCGCCTCCGAGTAGAGGAGAGACTATGCCCTTGTGTCGAGGTACAAACGGAGCTGCATGTGGTGGAGTCATGCCTTATTGCACTTAGTATACGAACTAATTATAATATAAATTCATTTCATCAGATCCTGGCCAAAGATGTACACACCACTGTGAAAATTGCCCATTCAATCTTGAACTGTTACCCATAGATATATTTTTTTTGGTTTAATATTAATTTTTAATTTTATGTTAAAGTGATTTATAGGAAATATGGTTAATGATTTTAATTGTGATATGTGCTAAGGAACTATTATAAATCATGTAATTTCATGGACTACATAGTATATAAAATAATGTAAATATCCCGATTGTATAATAGATTAATGTTAATATGTAATTATATTTATTGAAATTTTTTAATGTAAAATTTGTGGTCAATGAAAAATTATCTATCTATCTATCTATCTCATTTTCTTTAGGTAATCCAGCACTTTGTTGTGAGGCTTGCCATTCAGCAGCAGTAGATGCACTACCTGGTTGTAGGTTACCGCAGCTAATCTAGTTTGGGACTTCTTTTCTGGGTTAAATTTATCGATGGTTGCCCAGGATATTTTGCTATTATGGGTCACGTCGATGAAAGTTATGACTCTGTACCAGCATTCTTTTCTTTCGTTACTAATTGTGGCCATAAGGGTCTTTCCAAGAATCTCCGTTATATGTCTGGATGCCCTTTGTGTACTGCTCTTTTGTTTGTTCATTGAAACCTGTGATGTAGCTCTTCCTGCACCTCTAGGGATGTGTTTCTTTGAAACTTCCGAAACAAGTAATTGGAAGTCATTGTAGTGCTTGGGGACTGCTAATATTGGATATCCTAGTCTCCAGGCCTGACTCAAAGCTTTCCAAATTTGCCTTGCTCAAGGCAAGGTTTGGTTTGTGGTCTGATCACAGGTTCTGTGTCAATTATCAATGGTCGGTTTTGTGATTTTGGTATAGGTTAGCCGATTAATTTTTCAACATTTTGGTAATATCTCGATGAGCCAAATGATAGGCCTGGGTTATTTTCCCGTCTTCAGTGTGCAATCTGAAAGGATGCTTTATCCTTTGCATCATGCAGGAGTGTTAGGCCATGGGTTCCAGCCCAGTTCTTGAAGTCATCCCGGACAAAGATTGTACATCCATGAACAGGACTTGTGTGGGATATTAATAGGTGTATGTCAGTTTTCTTGGCAGAACCAGATCCTCATGTCTTCTGTAGATAAATTATGTTGCCTCCTAAGTTGGCAAGAGCTTCCGATTTGGTGGCAAGTTCCTTCAGCATTGAAGCTTATGATTTTGAAATTGGTCGTCATCTTGTTCAGGGGTCGAAGGTTCATCCTTTTACCAACCCGTTATAGACTCGGCATTGTACATGTTGTAGCAATTGGTCTCTTTGTCGGATATCATGGGCACCACGTGAAGTTTTGCTAATTAAAAAATATGTGTGATACGTGAAATACCTAAGAGTGGATACAATAAATTGATCATTTGCGTCCTGTAGTGCATCGGGTACCCCCGTGTGTAGGACCAGGAACAGTGATAGTTGTTTGTTGCATATATTCTTAGCTATTTAGAGTGTCATGCCGCACATTCCGCGTTGATTGTCAAATCGACATCATCGAAGCAACTGAGAAATAAGAAAGTTTTCAACTTCTTGAAGGCCTTAATATGTTTAGTCCTTTAAATTAGAGGTTCTCTAACCTTTTTTATTTGTCGACCTATAAAATTCCCTTCAAGCTCTTTGCAACCCTACCCAGAAAAAAAGAAAAATAGATTTTTTTCTCAGTTAAGTATAGATTTTACCCATATATCTATATGCCTTCTTGTTTTCATCCTTGTGCAAAATTGAAAATTAATAACCTTCACCCATACAGACCCTATACCATCCATCCATCCATACACGCACACGTACACACACACACACACACACACACACACACATATATATATATATATATATATATATATATATATATATATATATATATATATATATATATATATATATATGCCACTTTCTCTAAACAGAAACATATTTTATCAGATGCTCCTACTAGTATTAACTTATGCATAAAAAAACAGAACCTTACTAAAGCTTTAGAATATAAGCTAGTTACAACTCAAAGAGCTATGGAAAGAATAATGATAGAAATAACCCTACGAGACAGAAAATGAGTAGTATGGATACAAGGGGAAAGTAAAACAAGGGATATTCTAACAATGTGTAAGAAAAAAAGATGGACATGAGCAGGATATATAGTTAGAATGACTAATACTAGATGGATAAGACAAGCAGCAGAATGGGTTCCTAGAGATTGCAAACGAAGCAGGGAAAGGAAGCGAAGACAGTGGATTGATGAGCTAAGAAAATTTTCTGATACTCTGTAGACTGGCATGGAAAGACCATAAACAGAAGGGAATGGAAGAACGTGTATGAGGCCTTTGTCCTGCATTGGATGTGTGTTTATGCAAGTGCGCTTGTCTGTGTATGTGTGGAAGATTTTGGGAATGTTGCATTTTATAAACCTTCACGCTAATATCTTGTACAAAGAGTTAGGCTACTTCCACATGGAATCTTTGAATGTCTACTTCGGATTTGTCAGCACCAAAGCCACCTCATACTTAGGTGCCATTTCGGCTCCGTCCCGAACACCCACGTGAGATGCTGGGCAGGTGATTAATCTTGCAGATCTATGGAAATATACATAATAATAGGTTAATAACCCTAACTGTCTGTCATACAAAAAATAAGACAATCATAAAGGTATTCAGCAATGGGACGTGCGTAGTGGGGAAAAAAATTATATCTTTAGACTAACAAACCTTAGTTGGAATTGGAAACAAAAATGAAATAGGCGTACGTAAGAATTAGGGGGTGTACGAACGATACAGGATTAATAGAGTACTCTATTAATCCTGGTACGATAGTGGCCATTTGTGTGTATGTATGATGACCAATGACTAAGAGTATGGCAGTGTAAGGGGGCTCACAGGGGGCTGTTAGCACCTGATAGGTAAGTAGCTAAGGACACAGCTTGTAGGTTAGGTGGGGAAACTTAGGGCTCGGCCAGACCAAGAGCGGCTAGCGGTGAGGTTAGCGGCAAGAGGTTATGGCGGCCAATTGAAACCTTAGGTATCTTATGTAGGTGGCCAGATAGGAGGCGCGGGAAGCCCACGCCTTCTATCTGGCCACCTACATAAGATACCTATGGTTTCAATTTGTCGCCATAACCTCTTGCCGCCAACCTCGCCGCTAGCCGCGCTTGGTCTAGCCGGGCCCTTAGGTTTGTTGGTGTCCATTTTCTTTTCACACAGGAGGAACTAGCCGCTGATATACAAAGGCTCCGGAATTAGGATTATTTGAATTGTAACTAAACCCAGTGTAAGTAATTTATTTAGAAATGTGCAGCTTAACGAATACCGTAAAATAAACTAAGTATGCTCTGCGTGTTTTCTTTTATACAGATTAATTTCTACAATATTAGCAGATAGAAAATGGAAAGGAGTAACTGAAGTAATCCATATGTTTGTTTGCAAACTCACGATTCAGCTATCATGGTGGAGATGGGTCTATTTCAAGTCTAACAGAATCCTGAATTCGACAGGAATATGTAGGGGGACTTGTCATAAACTTTTAGTCTCTCTTGATAGCTGAGTCGGTAGGGTCCCTGCCAGCATGGTTTCTAGCCGTACAGGTGGTGGTTCGAATCATCACCCGGCCCGAAGCTGTTACTGTGGAGAATTTTTATCTGAATGGTTGAGTGGGAACTTAGTCCAGGAAAGTCTCCCTACAGCAATTACCCAAAGCTCAACAGGGGAGGATAATGAGCACTTACTCTCGGGACACAAACGCCCTGCTAATACTTTACTGCCATAGTTCACTAACCTTTCACCCTTAAATACAAAAGGAGGCAATTTTACTGTCCAGAGGCCGGAGAACTCCACACGTTAATTTTGAAATAATTCATGGCCTACTCTAGCTTTGTCAGGGCTAGAGTCATTTCACTCTAAGGCTCTGTTTCGATTCCGTCCCAGTGACCCCAGTGAGATGCTGTACAGGTATCTTACGTTAATGCAACTAGAGACAATAAAAAAGAGGGGAACAGTGGAGTATAAAAGTATAAAGTAAAGTTAAATGGGGATCTTCACCTTCAAAGCACTAAGTTAAAGAGCGTATACTCGCTGATACCAACTTACCTGTTTAGAGTAGGTTACTCTCAACACCTTGGGTACTTCTGACCCGTCCCATATCATAAATGGTTAAGGATACCAAAATGTGTAATCTATTCCAAATGATTTATTACAGAAAAAGGGATGGAAATAACTCGATGATTTTAACACAACAAAATTAAAAATTGGAAAAAATATCAGTAACTCAATTATAAGTTTTACATATGATAAAATGAATAAGTGAATTTACAACACAAAAAATTTAAAACGTTAAACGGAATTAACTCGTGGATTAAACCTCAACATAATAAATAAGAGTCAAAAACTCTGATCAACAATTTGTGCAGTGGCTGCTGTGAGGTCCCAACATGTGGTCAGTAACCTCAAGCAAATACCAAGATAAAAAAAATATGAGTACATTAATTTCCATGCACGCAGCCCGAAAGATGTAATGCCAAAATAATACCTAAACTTAACTTATGAGAAATTGAAACTTATCTAAAGGGGGAATGGCCATTAGTTAAACTCACAAGATTTTTATATGTTGTGGGCGCCCGTGTCCTAAACGTGGCGGTCTTCAGTTTGCTCACTAGGCCTACAGCACTTAATTTGCAGAGTCAACGGCCCCCTCCAAGTTCTCCAACTAGCCCCTAAGACTGGACCCGACGTGCTGTAGAATTAGCAGCTATGCACTAACACTGGTCATCTGCTTGACCTCTTCTACGACGTATTCTTGGCTAGTTATTGTGTAAGGGGACAGGCTAGTGATGGAGAGTGGGAGCACGAGGTTGACATTGGAGCCTGACTGGGCAGCTCCGTTTCGTACCGTGGCCTGTATGTTTGTGAGGTCGAGTTCAGGTCAGCTGCGTCCTCCTTCCTTCCCAAAAAAAAAAGCGTATCTTGGTGCATAGGTAGGCCTACGGTCTTGAGGTGCCAACTCTCATTTAGGACAGGCTCAAAAATCTTGTGCCTTGTGAATTTCAAGCAACACACTTATTTAGAATACAAGGAGAAATCTTGCAACTCCAGGGGGCAAAGATAATCCTAATTCTAAACAATTGGCATACAGAATAAAAATGAAACTAAAAGGTAATTTAGCAAGTCGGGCTTACGTGCGTGGACAACCATACCTCCTAGACTAGCAGACTTGAGTTGTAATTAAGAGATTTAAAATACTGTACCTAAATACTTACGGTAGAATAATGTATACAAAAAACACAAAGTATTAATCTTGGGACACTCACCTAAGAAAGACACATTACTCACATTTTTCCCTGCCGTGACGTCACGAACAATAACAAAGTCTACGTATAAACTATGAAGAAGAAGAGTAGTGAAGAAAATTCTTCACAGTTACCATAAAATGAATTCCAAGTGGATATGTATTCCCAAGATAGAATTCGGTATTAAATGCATTTCGTGGGTGATATTTACATACTGTATATATATACAGTATATATGTATATATATACATATATACTGTATATATATATATATATATATATATATATATATATATATATATATATATATATATATATATGTGTGTGTGTGTGTGTGTGTGTATATACAAGGTCTATGGAGTAAAAGGTCAACCCACGCGCAGGTAAATTGGGGGTGAGCGGGGATTAGAAGGGTAAGTGTAAGTGGGGGGGGGGTTGTAAGTTTTGTGACGTCACTGTGCACCACTGGCCAGCGAAAGTACACCATTCAGTCAGTAGCTTGCTTTGCGAAAGTATAGTATTCTTTATTATCCAGTTAAGAGTAACATTTCTATTTCAGAAAAATTAATGTTATTGTAAGGACACCGATCCCTTCGTCGTCCAGAAAATCGACAAACTACTTATTTATTTAAATTCTCTCTTCGCCACACTGTGGTGTCCTATGTATATATATTCCGCTCTACCAGAGCTACATTTTGATATATGTATCGTTTCATGACATGTTTTTGTTAACCCATAATTCATATATTTGTAAGTGTAAGAAAACACATATATTTTGGCGGGCACTTCAATCTTACTTGGCGCCAATGTAATCCTACATTTCCGTCCGCACCTTGTTATGTATTTCCGTGCGCATCTAAATACAGTATCAGTTGATCTTGGTGACGCTTGTCTCACTGTCCTTACAACTGGTGACCCCGGAGTTGAAAGTAGCATCAGCGGTTTTGGCTTTGCCATTAACGGACTTATTACGGCCGTGCTACCTTCTACATACTCCGTTACCTTAGGCAAGAACCTGCCTTTGGTTCTCCCACACTTCGGTGAACGTAAGGCAGTAGGATGAGCTTAACCGACATATCAACCTCTCACCTCTTCGCCGACTCGTCGTCTGGCCACGATGCAGGAAGCAACACGCCCATCGCACCCAACGGCCTCGCCTCCACGCCCAAAGTCAAACTGCCGCCCTTTTCTCAACACAACACCGCTTCCTGGTTCCTGAGATCGGACGTACTCTTCCGCGTCGCTAGACTCAGCGACTCCTGCGCCAAGGCTGACATCGTTCTCACCTCCATACCTGAAGAAGTATTCGACAAGATTTCCCCATGGCTCGACACCCAGGCCGGCCAAGTTTAATACGACGACCTGAGAACGAAACTCATCGGCATCTACTCCCTCTCCGTCTCAGCAAGGGCACAGAAAGTACTGGACCTCGCCGGCAAGCCCATGGGTGACACCTCTCCTGTCGAGGCGTGGGACGAGCTAACCGGCCTGCTCATGCTCCCCGAAACAGACAGCAACGGCCGACGACGTGAGATTAACTTATCTCGCGAGATCTTTCTTCGACGCCTACCACAGGACGTACGGGCCCAATTGACAGACGCCGACACGCTCCCGATGAACGAACTCCTGTCGAAGGCTCAGAAGCTCCACGAGGTCTCCAAAGCATCTCGCCTCGGAGCATCATCGTCAACACCGCCTCCGTTCTCCTCCTTCAGCAGCTGCTCTTCCATAGACTCCTCGGCAATAGCCCTCGAGGACGACGAGATCAACATTCTGTCAAGAAAGAAAACCACCGCAACCGACGCGACCAAACCCTAGGCCTAACCCAGCATGGTGCTTCTACCACCAACAGTTCGGCAGTGACGCCAAGAAATGTAGAGCACCATGCAGTTTCCCTAGAAGATGGCGCCAGAAGCATCCACCTGCCACCATCATGGCCGCAGTTAACCATAACAAGATTGGTTTCTGTATCCTCGATACCATTTCCAACCGTAGACTCATGGTGGACACCGGCGCAATGCAGTCAACGTTCCCTCCTTCGAAGTCCGACCTAGACCGTGGTCCCGACAAAAATGCTCCCTCACTCATCGCCGCCAACGGATCTCCCATACGGTGCTATGGAATCAGGACCCTCAAGATATCTATCATGGGCCGTTCGTATTCTTGGCCCTTCGCTATCGCCGACGTCAATCGCCCCCTCCTCGGTGCGGATTTCCTCGCCCACCATGGACTCCTCGTCGATGTCGCTAACAGACGTCTCATCGACACGGGGACCTGCCAGTCTCGCGCCCTAGAACATGGCCCTGCAACAATGTCCGTATCCGCCGTAACAACGCACCCCTACGCCGACCTCCTACGAAAGTTTCCCGAGGTTTTCAAGCCCGAGCTCCGACACTCGCCAGGTTCCCCGTCCAAGCATGGCATCTACCACCACATCACAGCGACAGGACCTCCCACTCACGCCAAATTCCGCCGCCTCCCACCTCAGAAACTGAAGGATGCCAAATGCGCCTTCGAGGACATGGAACGCATGGGTATCTGTAAGAAAGCATCGAGCCCCTGGGCATCACCCCTGCACATGGTTAAAAAGCCGGACGGGTCCTGGAGACCTTGCGGCGACTACAGGCGCCTCAACCTCATCACAACGCCCGATCACTACCCACTGCCCAACATGCAGGACCTAACGAACGCGTTGCACGGCGCAAGGTTTTTTACCAAGATGGACCTTCTCAAGTCTTACTTCCAGGTCCCCGTATTCCCGGAAGATATCCCAAAAACTGCCATTGTAACGCCGTTCGGATCCTACACCTTCGCATACTCAACCTTCGGTCTACGCAACGCCGGGGCAACCTTACAACGACTAATGGATAGCATTCTGGGTGACCTACCTTTCTGCGTCTGCTACGTCGACGACATCCTGATATTCTCGAAAACCAAGGAGGAACACCGGGGACACGTCCGCACCGTCCTAAAGCGCCTACAGGAGAACGGCCTAGTCGTACGCTTTGACAAATGTACGTTCGGTGCGGAGGGAGTGGATTTCCTTGGTCACCGTGTATCCTCGCGCGGGATAAAACCCATGACAACCAAAGTCGACGCCATCAGGAAGTTCCCAATACCTACGACCATTCGCCAACTTCAGGAGTTCTTGGGAATGGTCAATTACTACAGGCGCTTCATCCCCAACATCGCACAAACCCTGTCACCCCTTGACGACGTCCTGAAAGGAAAAGCAAAAAAACTCGAGTGGGGCTTGCCCCAGCAACAGGCATTCGCTCGGACGAAGGATGCCCTTGCGAATGCCACCACCCTGGCTCATTTCGACGACAACGCGCCCCTGCGACTAACGACCGACGCCAGCAACGTCGCCTGCGGGGCTGTGCTTGAGCAACTCGTCGATGGTTCTCCTCGACCGCTGGCATTCTTCAGCAAGAAATTGAAAACCGCCGAAACAAGATACAGCACCTTCGATAGGGAACTCCTCGCCGTCTACCTCGCCGTCCGCCACTTCAGGCACATCTTGGAAGGTACCCCCTTCACGATTGCAACGGATCATCAACCCCTCGTCCAAGCCTTCACGAAATCAACGGACGCATGGTCATCCCGATAACAACGTCATCTCGCATCAATCGCCGAATTCGGGTGCACCATACATTACGTCCCAGGAAAGAAAAACCCAGTCGCGGACGCCCTTTCAAGGATTGAAATTGACGCGATCCACCTGGGAATCGACTACGCCAATCTCGCAACCGAACAATGCACCGACCGAGAAGCACAGGTTCACCTGACAGAGCCATCCGCGCTCAAGATAAGTGCGGTTCCCCTCGGACCAGTAGGAGTAACTATTCTTTGCGACACCAGCACGGGCCGCCCTCGTCCCTGGGTACCAGCCTCCTGCAGAAGGAAAATATTCGATATCATCCATGGACTTTCGCACCCCTCAGGACGCACCACCGCTCGCCTTCTGTCTGAAAAGTTTGTCTGGCCAGGGATAAAAAAGGACGCCCGGGAATGGGCGAGGTCGTGCATCAACTACCAGTCAAGCAAGGTCAGCCGTCACACCGAATCGGGGGTGGGCGATTTTCCCCAGCCAAAAAGACGTTTCGGACATATACACATCGACGTCGTGGGACCATTGCCCCCTTCGGGATCCGCTCGCTACCTACTTACGATCATCGATCGCTCCACGAGGTGGTTGGAGGCATCGCCGATGACCGAAGCTACGACTCAAGCATGTGCCGAAGCCCTCCTGTCAAGCTGGGTGAGCAGGTTTGGCGTTCCTGATGACATCACGACTGACAGAGGCCCCGCTTTCCTCTCAGAAATATGGCTGGCTTTGGCGAACCTGATGGGGACGACGCTCCACAGCACCACGGCATACAACCCCGCGGCAAACGGCATGGTCAAACGAACGCACCGCGACCTCAAGGCGTCCCTGATGGCGAGCTGCACCGACGGGGACTGGAAATCACGACTTCCTTGGGTACTCCTCGGCCTTCGCACCGCCCCTCGCGCAGATGGCGAACCTTCGCCCTCCGAAAAAGTTTACGGAGAAGCGCTCGCAGTTCCTGGCGAATTCTTTCCCTCATCAACCGACGACACGCAGCTGGATCACCTAAGGGATATCGCCAGGAAGTTCAGGCCGTGTCTCAAAACTTACCAGGACAGAACCAAGCACTTCAAGCCAAAAAGCCTGGATGACTGCGAGTACGTTTTCGTCCGTGTCGACGCTCATCGACAACCACTGACTAGACCTTATCAAGGTCCCTACCGGGTTATTAAAAAGACAACGAAAGCCTTCCTTCTCGACGTCCATGGCCAAGAGGACTGGGTCTCTATAGACCGCGTGAAACCAGCGTTTCTCGAAGGAAGCGACACCGCCTCCGCTGGACCTGGCAGACCCAGAGTTCCGCCACAAAACAAGCCGCCCAACGAAGGAAAAATCATCAAACGACGTCAAGAGGAAGAGATCCTTACACCGACCGCCAGCGCGCCCCTCCGTTCAAAAACAAGAGGAACCCTCCGACGCCCGAAGAAATACAAAGATTGATCATCAGCCCTCTATGCCGCCCGATGTCTTGGGGGGGGAGTACTTGTAAGGACACCGATCCCTTCGTCGTCCAGAAAATCGACAAACTACTTATTTATTTAAATTCTCTCTTCGCCACACTGTGGTGTCCTATGTATATATATTCCGCTCTACCAGAGCTACATTTTGATATATGTATCGTTTCATGACATGTTTTTGTTAACCCATAATTCATATATTTGTAAGTGTAAGAAAACACATATATTTTGGCGGGCACTTCAATCTTACTTGGCGCCAATGTAATCCTACATTTCCGTCCGCACCTTGTTATGTATTTCCGTGCGCATCCAAATAAAGTATCAGTTGATCTTGGTGACGCTTGTCTCACTGTCCTTACATTATAAGAGATTTTGATTCCTGAATTTCGTACTAAAATTATTCCTCTGAAAGTGTTTTAAGAAAAAAGTTATAACACAGTCCCACATCAGGAAAAATGTGAAAATTCTTTATAAAAATATCCGATCAGCAAATATTCAAATAAGCAACGTTCATGTATTTATAGATATATTTTGTACACTAATTATTTACTAGACTAAAAACTAAATTAAGAAACATCTATACAAACATGGTTGTACAAACATATTCAAACTTAGATTATCATGATAATTACACATTGAAACCTTTTAACTTTATTATTTTCCTTGCGGAAGTTATTTCATTTAATAATACTCTTATTCTAAAAAATAAAAAATGTTTGATAACGAATAATGCAAGTGAATATACTCATTTTTTTTTCTTTTAATGAGACGCATTTGCACTGACTCGCAGCGGTGCCTTTTTAGCTCGGAAAAGTTTCCTGCCATCTGTTTGGTTAGAATTATCTTGCCCAACCAATCAGCGATCAGGACACTTTTCCGAGCTAAATGGGCACCCCTGGGAGTCGGTGCAAATCTGCCTCACTAAAAATAATAGACTATAAAACAAATGGTAATCACATTACATCTTCAGTATCTACTATTATTTTTTTACTACTGCTTTACTATATTTTAGACCCTTTTCCCCACGATAAAATTTAAAAAGAAATTCATAGTATTCATATGATCAGCAAATCCTTTTGATGGCTTCACTAATTCATTATTTGCTCTGCTAATTATACCTGTCCTTGAATTGTCTCCCACTGATACATATGACCCAAGACTTGCGCATCAAGAAAACCTATGATATGAACCAGTGAAATAGTTTAGACCTCCTTTCTCTATTGCATTCTCTAACTGTTCATTTTAAATTTCCCCTAGACTGTCTGTAACATCTTTCTCTTTTCTTTCACCATCAATTGCATCAGGCAACCAGAATATCATCGCAGATAAAGCCTTAGTTCATAATTTAGAGTGTCATCTTTATCTTGAGAGGGAGTTTCAATATAAAGAAAAGAAAAGGCTACATCTGTTAAGTTATCTCTTTTTCAGTTGGTCTCTATATTATAAGTTGACCCCATTAAATAACTGTCCTTTCTTAACAGATGACATTTAACATTATATTTACCTGTAAGTGATGCTTGGGACTGATAGCAGGCTTCCGTTTATCACAGACAGTCAAGGAAATGCTCGAGTCCATCGTGATTTAGTTTATGTCAATATATGAGATATTGAATATAAGTTTTGCCTTTCTAATCCTTTTTTTTTTTTTTGCAAAGATTCACAAAAAAAAAAAAAACTAACACTTCTAATTACCTTCATAGATTTTACTGTCTATCATGCATTTAATAATTTCATCCTGATTTTGCGGAACTCGATAATTGAACATGTCACACCAAGAGTCAGTTTGAGAAATAAATTGATTTACTTTTACTCAATAATTATTTAGAAATAATCCTTTGCTACCAACATATTTAAGTGATTTCACAGTTGTTTTCCATATAAGTTATGCAGCTAATTTTACATTTATTCATTGAAGGCCAGTGACATTTATATTATTATTTTTTTTTTTAAGTTTATATGATTTTTTCGACTCGCTTTCACAAAATAACCTCCACTGAACTGAAAGCCATGATCAAGAAAATTGTTTATGCGATGTGGAGTATCATCAAAGACAAATAGCGCGATCGGTGGTGCTGGATTTTTAAACATGGAATTATACATACTTATTCCTAAGTATATCCATAACCTGACGTTTGTAGGACCTAGTACAAAATACAAAGAACAATCTTGCAACTCCTGTGGAATTCACGTAACAATAATCCTACCTAATCTGGCATACTAAAATATTTTAAAAGAGTAATTTGCAAAGGACTGGTGCGATGGGCAAACATCCTAAAATTAACGGACCTAAATTGGTACTGAGAGATAAAATTAAGATGCTTATAAATCATCAATACTGAGATTAAATTCAAACCTGTGTACTAATTTATCTTAATGCAAGTAGTCTTTAAGAAAAAAAAAAAAAAAAAAAAAAAAAAAAAAACGTTACACAGCGTATATTCCTTTGTCTCGGATCCCGTGTGTAGGGGAAGCTAAATTTTTAGGATTGATTTTCGATTGTAGGTTGACATGGGTTCCACACTTAGGGGCATTAAAAGCTAAATATCTTATGGCTCTGAATCTTTTAAAAGTATTGTCCCATACATCATGGGGGGCAGACCGTAAAACTATTTTAAGATTATACAAGGCCTTAATTTTTTTCCCAAAATTAGTTATGGGTGTGAAATATACTCTTCAGCCACCCAAGCCGATTAAAGATATCAGATTCAATACATCATGCTGGTATAAGATTGTCCACAGGAGAGTTTAGAACCTCACTTATCCCAAGTCTCCTTGCTGATGCTGGAGAGTTACCTCTAGACCATTACTGCATGTCTTCCATTATTCGGTATTGGTTTAGGTTACAAAGACTCCCCAACTCTCTAGCTTTTCAGACTGCAAGCCTTGTAAGGAACTCAACATACTTTGAGTTGCACCCAAAATCTCCTCAACCTTATGGCTTTCGAGTAAAACAATTATTAAACAGTCTTGATAAAATTAGAGGTAAGGTACTTCCATTTGAGATATCATCAACCTCTCCGTAGAAATTACCAGAGATATCTTTCTGTAAATATTTTATTGGTGCTAAAAAAAACGTGACTGAATTAAAAGCTAGGTCTATTTTTATGGAATATGTTGGAGAACATAGGGAATCAACTTTTATAAATACCGATGGCTCCAAATCTGATACTGGCATTAGATTTGGAGTATATAGTAGTTCTTTTAACTGTAGAGGTGCACTTCCTCCAATATCTCCTATATTTACTGCTGAATTATATGGCATACTAACCGCTATTAAGAAAATAGCGGTAAAAGGGGAGGGCAATTTTACCATTTATACTGATTCAAGAAGTGTCCTTAAAGCTTTAGAAGGTTTTAATTCTAGTAACCCTTTTGTTTTAAAGATTTTAGAGTGGCTTTTAATTATTAGTCTAAAAGGTATAACAGTTCGATTCTGCTGGGTTCCGGCACACATAGGTGTGTCTGGAAATGAAGAGACAGATTTACTAGAAAAGAGTGCTGCAGCCAAGTTGCTACCAGGAAGGTCACCCATTCTTTGTAATGCCTTTTTTTTTTTTTTTTTACCAGCAATTAAGAATTCGATTTATAACTATTGGCAACAGCATTGAGAAAGTCTAAGCGAAAATAAGATGAGAGAAATTGCGATTGGTATATCCCCTTGGAGGTATAATGGAATGCCCTGAAAATGGTAGACTATTCTTTGTCGTCTCCGCATTGGTCACACCCGGATGACACACGAGTTTCTGCTGGCTGGCCAACACCAACCATATTACGACGAATGTTTGATACCCTTGACAACGAGGCATTTGTTGACTGAATGTCCCACTTATAACACTGAAAGAAATAGATAGATATCTGTTTGAGGCTCGTGGTGAAGATGGCATGTTCATTCTCGCCAAGATCCTTGGACATGATGTGTCGTACAATTCCAGTGGCATTTTTAAATTTATATCAGAGGCAGGTCTTCTTAATGCTATTTAACTTTTATATCATATCAACTTCGTGGCATTTTTTAAATTTATATCAGAAGCAGATTTAACTTTTGGAACATATTTACTTCTCTGACTTTAATTAAATATTCTTTTAATCTTTATCTAGAATAAACGATATCGTCGTCAATGACCTTCGATGTCAGGATGCCAGAGAACTTCAAATCAATCAATCAATCAATCGCGTTTCTACGACGTGACCTCACGAAAGCATGGCGTATCTGTCAACAAAGTTAACGCTGTTCACCCATAGAAGAAAACTGAAAGTACGAAAAGAGAAAATTTCAAGAGTAACTACTATATTAGTGGGAGCAGCACCAAAATACACAAGGAAAGAAGAAGTGAAGATAATTCTTTACAAGTTCATGAATAAATACACGAGGAGAGCACTTATATTTAATTCTGAAACTTATATTTATTTACCACTCTTTTTTTCTCCGTTAGAGTTATGTGTGTATTTATCCTCCACACTAATATCTGATACAAGATTACTCTTTCCATCACTCAAAACTAAATCCAACGTATTGTTGTTATTATTATTATTATTATTATTATTATTATTATTATTATTATTATTATTATTATTATTATTATTATTATTATTATTATTATTATTATTATTATTATCAACTAAGCTACAACTCTAGTTGGAAAAGCAGGATGCTATAATAAATCCAGGGCCCCAACATTGAAAATGTCCTAGTGAGGAAAGGAAATAAGACAGTTGTTGCACAATGAACATTAACCAATTGATATGATTCTAGGATTTTACTGGGGCAGTTACTTTTTGAACAGATGCGTTATCTATCCAAAAATTGAAACCTTCAGAAATAACCAATTTAGTTGTTACCATGTCCATCAATAATGTGGAGAATTTTTTGATGGTTACGTTCTGAGTGGGAACTTAGTCCGGGAAAGTCTCCTTATAACAGTTACATAAAGTTCAACAGGGGAGGATAGGAGCACTTACTCTCGGGGCACAAACACCCTGCTAATACTTTACTGTCACAATTCACTAACCATCACTCACATACAAAAGGGAAATTTTACTGTCCAGAGGCCTAAGCACTCCACACGTAGGATTGAGAATAAATTATGGCCTACTCTAGCTTTGTCAGGTCTATAGTCATTTCATTCTCAGGCTCTGTTCCGGCTCCGTCCCAGCTACCCCAATGAAATGCTGGACAGTTATTTTACGTTAATGTAAGGTAGACAAAATCCAAAATGGGAGCAGTGATGTAAAGTAGTTTAAAAGTTTAAAGATAAGGATCTTTACCTTCGAAGCAAATATATTAATGCAAAGTTCCTCGCTGTTACCACCTATAGACTTACTTAGGTTTTCTCTTTAAATATTGGGTACTTTGTCCCGTGAACAACTATTCATTTCACACATTAAAATAAATGAGGGAGCAAAAATACTAAGGAGGTTTGATTAACCTAATATCGATTTATTCACAAATTTACATTGAAACAAAACGGACATCTTAACAACACAAAAATGGAATAAAAAGAGATGCAATTCAAATAATGAAAATGATGAGTTAGACACGTGGTCTGCAACAATCAAAATCCAAATGGGGTCTGGCACGTGGCCCACGTGACCCAGAGACTATGTTAATCTCAAAACGCAAAAAATTGTATAGAAAAAAATATATACACACAATCCCACCGCACACAGTCCGAATAGTGTAATTAGCCAGGTGCCCTATAAAATTAAAATTAGTCTAAGCTAATAAAAAATGGGGGAAAACTAAATGGCCATTGATGTAGTACCTGCACTCCTTTAAGATAGTCCTATGCCCGTGATAGCTGTTGACCTGGTTGTTGCACTAATTGGCACGCTGCACTCTTGCCTGGCTCACCCCAAGAATTCTCACTGTGGCTGCAACTAGGTACACCAGGGACCTCTTCTCAATCTCTCCGACCGGCAGCAACAGGACTCGTTGGTGAGACACGTTTTGGAAGAGGGGGATGGGGTGAGCCAGAAGTGCACGGATAAACTACTGACCAGGCTAGTCAGTTGGTCACCACAGCTTCTTGATGAATGGGCCCGACACAGAGGTCGAGGAGATCACCTGGCTTCACCTTGCCAAACAAGTGACGGTCATGATGCGCGCGGTAATCCATTGGGGTTGCCATATTGGGACTTAAGGACAGGGCAATATATTGTTGAAAGGAGTGCAGAGGAGGCAGGATTTTGTACTAAATACTCAGATAAATCTTGCTGCTCTGAGGGAGGTTATATATACAATAATCCTACCTATTCTGGCTTGCTAAAAATTAATATTTAAAATGATTAATTAGCAATGGACTGGTACGATGGGCATACATCTTAAAATTAACAAACCTTAATTGGTATTGAGAAATATAAGATGCATTAATTCAGCAGTATTGGAATTTATATAAAAAATGCAATTTAGGAATTTAATCTCGACCCACGTAGCTTAAGGAAAGAACCAACATACGCCGTGGTTACACTAAGGCCCTCTAACGTGCGTATCTACGCTGTGACGTCACGAGCATGGCGTGCGTCACTGTCAACAAGTTTAGATTAGTCTTCCCTATATTTTGTCAAAGAAAACTAGATGTAGGAGAGAATGTTTAAGGAGTAGCTATAGTATTAGTAGAAGAGAGCTAAAAATACGATTGAAAGAAGAAGAGTGAAGAAAATTCTTCACAAATAAGCTACAATAAACTTTCTAATTTTCTCCGTAAAATTTTCTCATAGGTTTGTAAACTAGTACAGTACATATATTTTATTTTGGTGTAAAATATATTTCCATATAATTAAAACTTGTCGCAGTGATTTATTTTACTAGATTTATCTTCAAATGAAAATAGCCATTGAGAAATAAAATTCTAACTCTCCACGAAACTCTCCCTCTCTCTCGGAATATGAAAGAAATTTTGTGTATTGGTGTGTCATTCCAGCTACATCTTAGCCTTCTTAAACTCTCTTAGTCATGCTTCAGATATAGCTAAATGTCAGAATACTTACCATTTATCAACTATCCCATTTGCACGGTTTTATTTCCAACAGATTGAATATCTACATAGCCACAGTTATTGAAGACCTTAGTAACCCATCGGTGATCCGTATTCTCTGCAAGTCTTGTCAGTTTCATATCCAGATATTTGCAGTTTTTCAGATTTATAAAATGTTTTTTAGCTTAATGCAATTTACACATGTTGCTTCCCGTGAGTTCCATTCTCTTATGTTGTTATTTCCTCCACATTTCCACATACTTTATCAGTCTTGAACTTACGGTATTTTTAAGAATGTCCGTAGGTTATCTTTGATATTGGAAGTAGGAGATCCCTTGGTACCTATCACGTACAGTATAATCTACGTGCCCTATCGCAACACACAAGTACACATGCAGGTTTATGGAATAACAGACTTATCTTCTCGATATTTATTTTGATTAATCATATTTAATACATTATCTTCATCACTTAATATTATGTATATCATTGTTAGTTTTCCCGTGTTTCACATTTCAGTATTAGCAACCATAATCTTTATTTTATCTACTTCCTCGTCTCTCATTGTGTTATCTGCGAAATGCACATTTCCACTTAAGGTAGATCTCACATTAAGAATTAATATGTATCTGAGAGCTATTTCAACTCTACTTCTTCTCTCAGTAGGCTATTGTCAGCAAAGGTCATTCTCTCAGTTTTTGAGCCATCAGTGTTTGAAATGTTATCTTAATTGATTCAAAACTCTTTGCTATAGTAACAACTTATATATTTTAGGTCAGTAGCTAGGATACAATTCAGTGAGTCAATGCAGCGATTCTCTCGATATAGCTCTCTAATTCACCATTTCTCGCTTTACATGCTCACCTATGTCTTTATTGGAACTCTACGATTTTGTATTCCCTTCTTGCGCTTTCAGTTTCTAACCGACTTCCCTTTCCCTCTTTACGCATTTGTTAATTTTTTCCTCTAATGTATTCCCATTAAACAAAGGAAATACGTTTTTAATGATTAGGCCTATAGTCTTTTTCATCAATGGGTGCATCTTATTTTTCGTAAGTTACCATGGCTACATGGAATATTGATAACATCTTATTTTTTTTCTTCTATTAACTTCATCAATGAACACACATTTACTCTCATTTTTACTGTAGGCAAATGGTAATACAGTATAAAAAATAAAGCCTAAGTTTATGCACCGGATAAATATTGCACTTCTCTACTCTAAAAATTAATAAAGTATCATTAATTTCATCAATTAAAACTATATACAACGTAGGCTATGCCTGGTCAAAGTTTCTGCATTATCAAAAATATGTTTTTGTTCTTATTAGTTGGAATAAAGATATGAAATAATTCGATTTCATATGGAACACGATTGTGGTTGATTTAATAATTGATGATCTTGTATTTGACAATGTCTAGACTATTACAAAAATTAAATGAATTTAGGTCTAAAACGATAAAGACATTAGTATTAAGTACAATAGATTAATATGAATCATTGAAAAGGCAAACCATCCCCAGTAAGATACTTCGATTCTGTATGGAGCATAAAAATGTTCGTTTTACGCAAAAGAACTTATTTATGATTAAGTGTTCATAAGTAAAAACAGAGAATATATATGTTGATAAAAATTATATAAAATATAAATAATAAATATAATAAGACAAAATAGTTCGCTAAAAAGAAAAAAATACCAATGATATTTACCGTAACATTGTAATTCGGATAATAGATTCGAACATCTTTTCATCAGCTGACTTGTCATACCCTCGACTGTGTAGATGTACGATAACTACATTTGGATAGCAATATTTTTGGTATATCTATGGAAAGATTATATATAAATATATCATAAGAATTTATAATTATAAAAAATAATTCAAAGTAGCTTTTAGATATCCAAGTTAGACAATCACAATTGAAATAGTAACTTTAATAAAAATACTATTGATCTCTATTTCTAAGTCGAAGATCTACCGGGTTAGTAAACAGTCCCGAGGTTTGACAGGCTAACAAGAAAACCCAGAAATGTCGGGGAAAGACAAAATTAACATTTTCCCCTCTCGGGGGTGAGTATTACAATTTATTAGGTTGTTTTGGGGGCATGATGGTTATTATTAAAAGTTTTTGGCCTTAAATCAAAGCCGTGTAAACTGTGTTGTCTTTTTGTCTCTCTTGATGAAGTAGGCCAGACCAAGTTGATGTAGCTTAGCCCCCTAATTTACCTTAACCTGATTCAAAATTTTGGTACACCACAATTGTAGAATTTTAAAGGTTAATCATGAATGGCAGCAGCAAAGGACAGGGATTTTGCCATAGCAAGGATAATACCATGAGACTGACCATATCCACTTATGATCAGTGGCCTAGCCCCTTCTCTATCCAAGCTAGTGCTAGGGATGGCGAGGCCATGGTTGCTGATGAATCAGCAGGTAGACCTATAGGCTAACCAAAACTACCCAACTTTAGCGCACAGTGATGGTGAGGTTGCAGACACTAAAGGAACTAATGAGTTTGAATGGGACTCTATCCACAGTCTGGCGATCACTAGGCCTCCACAACTTCAAATCAGAGGCTGTCTCGTTTAGGCATGGTATAGTTAAAAATGAGTTTTTAGTTAAAAAGGACTGCTAATAAAGCTTTAACATTCTTCAGATAGAATGACTGTTTAGGCAAATAAAGCTGATGATGCTTTTGACCGATAAAAATGAATCCAGCTTGCTATTCAGAGATACAAGAATGTTGGTTAATAAGAATGTTCAAGTATTACCCATGAATCTCAGGTCAGGCTAGATATGGATAAGGTCGAAGCCCCATAATAAGTAGAGACAACTTGGTAAATAATAATTTTTTACAAATGGCATGGAACTTATGTTCCCCTCCCCTAACCAACCTTAAATGTTTTATTCTTGTTTAATGTCTTTACAGAATCCTGTAGGGGTAAATATTAACACTTAAAACAGGCTACTCAAACTATGATACATGTATTTCTAATCTCTCAACACACTTCTTGTTGAATTGCTTTATAAAATGTCCCATGTATTTCCTTCGATGTCAGGATGCCAGAGAACTTCAAATCATTAATTCATTCCGCGTATAAGACGACCCTTAAATCCTGAAATTCACCCCTGAAAATTGGGGGTTGTCTTATACAACCATTAAGAAAATCACACCTTGAATTCCAAGTGGTTTATTGGTATGCTAGCCTAAGCTTTGGTATGAAAACTGATAACAAAGGTAACCAAACCATATTTACCTTTCATATTATTGTCATAAATTTGTTATAGATAGCCTATTTGAGGAAATATTCCATAACAATGAAATCAAATTTTTTCTATGCGAGGCCAGCTGACAAAATGTAAACATCTGGTTATGGTTGCATTCTCAGCAACCTTTATCTTTCATTAACCTCTCGATAATTTTAATGGTAGCGGTAGCGGTCATAACGATAGTAATAAAATTTAGATTAGCATATTTATTTTTCATTAAAAATCCACCTTGATTCAAATTATGCTCTCTAATCTTGCACCATCATCTTTGTCACATCATACAGTCATTAGCGGTAATGTGTTATTATTGACTAAACGTAGACAGAATGGGCTCCCTATTATGTGATGTGTAGGAATTTTTAGGGATATGGAAAGTAAAATATTTGTAATAACATCATCTTTACTAAAAGCTCTTAGTATCATTAGTTATCACTTGGATGTGTGAATGCGTTTATGATCGGCGATGAACCATAAACAAAACAATGTTTCCTATTTTAGGTGACGTTTTAGGAAAATATGATATAAAATCGCTTTTTCAATATTAAACTTACCCGATAATCATGTAGCTGTCAACTCCGTTGCCCGACAGAATTCTACGGGAGGGATACGCCAGCTATCACTATACTATACTAGAAGGGGGTGTACTCACAAGCGCCACCTGTGGCCAGGTACTACAGTACTTGTTGTTGACGCCACCTCACTTTTTCCTCTGTCGTGCTTCCGGCAAGACGTTCTTGGATACGCTTATGATTTTGGAGTATTGTTCACGGTTTGGTGAAGTATTTCTCTAAAATTTGCAGCTATTCGCTATACTGGAAACTTCTATGTTAGCTTAGCTAGCTTTTGGAATTAATTTAATTATTATGGTGACGAAGAGAGTATGAACTCTCTTTCACCTTTAAATGGCCGACCCTTCCCTTAGACGGAAGTGTTGGTGTCTAAGAGAGTATAGACTCTCTTTCTTAATTTTGTTATAGATTTATTTTATATCTCTCCGCCTTTTATAGGCCTCTTCGATTAACTTCCTTTTATTATAAACTTATTAAAATTAATTTTTATATTTGTTTATATTCGACCTTTCCTAATAGTAGGCGGTCTTTTCTTGGTACCGAAGTTAATTAACATTGAGCCCGTCATTTCGGTTTTACCTGTTAACATATTATGCTATTTTAATGTTTTTGAAAGAATTTCTTTGATAGTCTCGTACTGTTTTCAAAGTTGAACTAACGTTTTGTTTTGTCTCTGCAGTTGTTGACGTTCAGAACGTTCAACTTGCGTTCTATCGTTACGATAGAGAGAGAATTTTCACGGTGTCACGTTGCAGTAAGAGTAACCGTGTCTAGCGTTTTGTTCATTCTTTCTTAACTTAATGGTTTTAATTCTAATAAAGGAACTTTTCATTTTGAGAAATATTTTCCTTTAACAATAATATGTTTTAACGATATATATGATTGGGCTCTTCTCTCAGGTTCTAAGTCAAGAGAGAGAGAGATAGAGACGGAGGGAGAAAGAGGAGGATAAACGTTTCGTTCAAGCGAGTAACGTTGTTATCGTTTTTGCTCTTCTCCCTAGTCTCTTTAGGGGAAGAAGGTAAACGTTTCTAGAGAATTTAAACGTAGTTTATTTGATCTAGTGTTTAGTCTCTTTCCAGCCACTGAATTATTTATCTTTCATTAGATTTTTCTGTTACATTGTAATTCTGTTTTCGCAATTACTAACTTTTGAGAAAGGATAGAATTGCGTGTTTCAGGTACAAACCACTTAAAGTTTCGAGTTCAGTGAAATAAGTGCAAACAGAAAATCAAAAGTGATAAGTGATTAGCGCAAAGTGTCAGTGTTGTGCGTGAGGGTACTTCTGTGCGTGCCAGTCGTCCTCCCAGTCCGGGACCTCTTGCAAGCTCCCAAGCCCAGGGGAGAAGCAATGTCGAAGGGCAAAAGGATTCGGCAGGCCTTGATCGGCGCACAGAAGTATCCTCGGTGGTTGCGGGCGTGTCTTACAGAGACCGTCACTCCCACCCGCAGACGATTGAGCCCTTATTTTGCTCGTCTGCAGAAGAAATTTCGGGGAGAAAACGCTGGTCTCAGGTCTCAAGATCTCTTAAACGTAAAGTCCAGACCTATGCCAGACGTACGAAGTTAGAGTTCTACAACCCGGATGCAGTCATTGGGTTAGCTCTGACTCTCCGCAGTCATCAGGTGACTGCACACCTCCTAAGAGAGGTAAGGTGATGCCGTAACAGTCCTCATCTTCTGTTAAGGCTTTGCCTCAGCAGACCTTAGCGTCTGCCGACCCCAAGATGACTTTGCTGCAGTCCATGCAGTCACAGCTTGCGGTCTTAATGCGTGAGTGTCAGGCTGAGAAGGTTACACCTCCTCCTGCGATCGCTCCGCCTCACCGCAGTCCAGTCTGCCAGGCGTACGATGTTGAGGTTCCTCAGGATACCTTTCCGCGTACTGAGTTGCCAGTTACCAGTGGTGTGCAGCAACCTCCGCCTTCCTTAAGGCAACCTCAGCAATGGGAGCAGGAATCTTATGCCTTACTTCCTCCGCTTCCGCTTGCGGTTCCACCAGAGAGGCAACAATCTCTTGAGGTACGACTACCTCTTCCATCAATGAGGCAGCCACCTCAGCACTCGCTGCAGCTTAGGCTAGCTCCTCAGGAACCTCAACTCGCGAGACAAGAACTGCGTTCTGCGCAGCCGCTACATCAACTCTCGCAGCTCACACCTCAGGAACCTTAACTCGTTCCTCAGGAACCTGCTACTGCGCATCCGCAACCCTTACAGCAAGCGCAACTCATGAGGCAGCAACCTCATGCTATGAGTCAGCCACCTCAACGCATGCATCTGCCACTTTCTCCTCATCTTGAGAAATTACAAATGACAATAATAACACCTCATTACTTTCATAACTTGCATTTGTAATCATATACATGTATGCCTACACAAACATTATGATAATGGAGGTTATTTGTCTTACTTATATAAAAATATATATGTATTCCTTGCAATATATTTTTAACAATATCGCAAAATATGGCAAAAATATCTTCAAACAAAAATGAATCATGAGTTATGAATGTAAGGTAAATATTATGTTGATATTAAAACCCCATGCAAGCATGCATGAAGCACTCTAGCACTGGTCATGGAATTTCTGAGAAATGTTAAACGCCATGCAACACGCTCTGCTTACCTTACAGCATGCTCTACATACAGCATGCTCTGCATACAGCATGCTCTGCATACAGCATGCTCTGCATACTACATGCTCTGCATACAGCATGCTCTGCATTCAGCATGCTCTGCATTCAGCATGCTCTGCATACAACATGCTCTTCATACAGCATGCTCTGCATACAGCATGCTCTGCATACAACATGCTCTGCATACAGCATGCTCTGCATTCAGCATGCTCTGCATTCAGCATGCTCTGCATACAGCATGCTCTGCATACAGCATGCTCTGCATTCAGCATGCTCTGCATACAACATGCTCTGCATACAGCATGCTCTGCATACAACATGCTCTGCATACCTTACCGCATGCTTCTCAGTCATACATCTTTGGTTGTTGCCAACTCACTAGACTGTCAAGCAGTTTCATAACGTTGCCTTCTAGTCTGCTGCTTTTGCACCATTGAAACCCTCACTGAGAGAACTTAACTTTTCTCGGATATGGTCCCTGTAGATGAGAAAGTGCTTTTCTCCCTCCTTCTGATATTCCCTTGAGGACTCTGTCATTTGGAGAGGAGCCTTTAGCTGCGTAGCCTCCTATGGACTTTTATTTAAGCATAACATGCTTCCAGGGAAGGTAATGGTTCCACTTCAGTCACTAACCCCGTCTGTTACCACACCTGCTCCCTTAGACCTTGAGCTGTGTTGCAAGACATGCAGTCCAAGCTTAGTCCTTGTTAAAGGATTTTTTGTTTACGGAGTCAGTGTGTCACTGGGAAGACGTTCAACAACCAGCAGAAGTGACTTGTTGTGACGCAGTGCGGCAACCTCAGCAACCCGATAAGGAGTTGTCTGTACGACCCAGACAGTCTAGACAGCTTCGGGTTGTCACTGTACTTCCTCGCTTCCCCATGGTTGACAGTTCACAGACTGTGCAGCAGTACCATGATCTTGTGTCCGGCTCCGTCAGACGACTGGCTTTTAAGAGCTCCCACAAGTCGTCGCTGTCTGGAGATTCTCAGATGGACTATGGATTTGACCAAGGAACTGGGCCTCCTGGTCAATTTTGAGGAGTCTCAGCTCATCCCATCCCAGACCATTGTCTCCCTGGGTATGGATCTTCAGAGTCGAGCTTTTCGGGCTTTTCCGTCGGCCCCAAGGATCTTCCAAGCCCTAGAATGCATCCAGAGCATGCTGAGAAGGAACCGATGCTCAGTCAGGTAGTGGATGAGTCTAACAGGGACACTTTCATCGCTGGCCCTGTTCATCGTATTAGGGAGAATCCTCCTCCCCCCCTTCAGTATCATCTAGCTGCTCACTGGATAAAGGACATGACGCTAGAGACGGTCTCAGTTCCTGTTTCCGAAGAGAGGAGGTCTTCTCTCGCGTGGTGTAAGAACAGCTTTCTTCTCAAGGAAGTCTACCTTTGGCTGTTCAGAAACCCGACCGCCGTCTCCTCTCGGGCACATCAGACACGGGCTGGGGTGCGACTTTGGACGGACAGGAATGATCGAGAACATGGAATCAGGAGCAAAGGACACTTCACATCAATTGCAGGAGTTGTTGGCGGTTCTTCTGGCCTTGATAAACTTCAAGTCCCTCCAGCTTAACAAAGTGGTGGAGGGGGACTCTGACAACACCACAGCCCTGGCTTACATCTTCAAGCAGGGAGGGACTCTTTCGTGAAGTTGTTCTAGATCGCAAGGGACCTCCTCATCTGGTCTAAAGATCGAAAGCTCACGCTGGTAACGAGGTTCATTCAGGGCGGTATGAATGTCATGGCAGATCACCTCAGCCGGAAGGGTCAGGTCATCCCCACAGAGTGGACCCTTCACAAGAATGTTTGCAGCAGACTTTGGGCCCTGTGGGGTCAGCCAACCATAGATCTGTTCGCTACCTCGATAACCTAGAGACTCCTATTGTATTGTTCTCCGATTCCAGACCCAGCAGCAGTTCACGTGGATGCTTTTCTGCTGGATTGGTTCCATCTCGACCTGTATGCATTCCCGCCGTTCAAGATTGTCAACAGGGTACTTCAGAAGTTCTCCTCTCGCAAGGGACACGGCTGACGTTGGTTGGCTCCGCTCTGGCCCGCGAGAGAATGGTTCTTAGAGGTACTGCAATGGCTGGTCGACATTCCCAGGACTCTTCCTCTAGGAGTGAACCTTCTACGTCTACCTCACGTAAAGAAGGTACACCCAATCCTCCACGCTCTTCGTCTGACTGCCTTCAGACTTTCGAAAGACACTCAAGAGCTAGGGGCTTTTCGAAGGAGGCAGCCAGAGCGATTGCCAAAGCAAGGAGAACATCCACTCTCGGAATCTATCAGTCTCAAGGGGAAGTCTTCCGTAGCTGGTACAAGACCAATGCAGTTTCCTCAACCAGTACCACTGTAACCCAGATTGCTGACTTCCTGTTATATCTAAGGAAAGTAAGATCCCTTTCAGCTCCTACGATCAAGGGTTACAGAAGTATGTTGGCAGCGGTTTTCCGCCACAGAGGCTTGGATCTTTCCACCAACAAAGATCTACAGGACCTCCCTAGGTCTTTTGAGACCTCAAAGGAACGTCGGTTGTCCACTCCAGGCTGGAATCTAGACGTGGTCCTAAGGTTCCTTATGTCATCGAGATTTGAACCTCTCCAATCAGCCTCTTTTTAGGACCTCACATTAAAAACTCTTTTCCTCGTGTGCTTGACAACAGCTAAAAGAGTAAGTGAGATCCACGCCTTCAGCAGGATCATTGTTTTCACATCTGAAACGGCTACATGTTCCTTGCAGCTCGGTTTTTGCTAAACGAGCTTCCTTCACGTCCTTGGCCTAAGTCGTTCGAGATCCCAAGCCTGTCCAACTTGGTGGGGAATGAACTGGAGAGAGTACTTTGCCCAGTTAGAGCTCTTAGGTACTATCTAAAAAGGTCTTAACCTTTACGAGGACAATCAGAAGCCTTATAGTGTGCTATCAAGAAACCTTCTTTTCCAAGTTCTAAGAACTCAGTTTCTGACTATTCAGGCTTCTGATTAGAGAAACACATTCTCATCTGAAGGAAGAAGACCTTGCTTTGCTGAAGGTAAGGACACATGAAGTGGGAGCTGTGGCTACTTCTGTGGCCTTCAAACAGAGCCATTCTCTGCAGAGTGTTATGGATGCAACCTATTGGAGAAGCAAGTCAGTGTTCGCATCATTCTATCTCAAAGATGTCCAGTCTCTTTACGAGTACTGCTACACCCTGGGACCATTCGTAGCAACGAATGCAGTAGTAGGCGAGGGCTCAGCCACTACATTCCCATAATCCCATAACCTTTTAACCTTTCTCTTGAATACTTTTTATGGGTTGTACGGTCGGCTAAGAAGCCTTCCACATCCTTGTTGATTTGGCGGGTGGTCAATTCTTTCTTGAGAAGCGCCGAGGTTAAAGGTTGTGATGAGGTTCTTTAGTATGGGTTGCAGCCCTGTATACTTTAGCACCTTTGAGTTGATTCAGCCTTCCAAGAGGAACGCTGCGCTCAGTAAGGAAGACGATCTTATTAAAGGCAGAGTAACGGTTCAAGTCGACTTCCTTACCAGGTACTTATTATTTCATTGTTATTGTGGATATCTGATTATATGAAATACGGGATACTTAGCTATCCTTTAGTCTTGTACACTGGTTTTTCACCCACCCCCCTGGGTGTGAATCAGCTACATGATTATCGGGTAAGTTTAATATTGAAAAATGTTATTTTCATTAGTAAAATAAATTTTTGAATATACTTACCCGATAATCATGATTTAATTGACCCACCCTTCCTCCCCATAGAGAACCAGTGGACCGAGGAAAAAGTGAGGTGGCGTCAACAACAAGTACTGTAGTACCTGGCCACAGGTGGCGCTTGTGAGTACACCCCCTTCTAGTATAGTGATAGCTGGCGTATCCCTCCCGTAGAATTCTGTCGGGCAACGGAGTTGACAGCTACATGATTATCGGGTAAGTATATTCAAAAATTTATTTTACTAATGAAAATAACATTTTTCGTTTATTTTGAATTTATAAAAATAAAGTAAAACGACATTAACGATATCATTATTATTACGTAACCAAAACGTGGTTAGATATCTGTTGCTGGAAAAACTATTGATACACAGATGTTAAAATGCGTTTGTTTGCTTGTTATGATCGGCCATGGAACATAAGCAAAGCATTAGTTTCGGTTTTAGGCGGTGTGTTTAGCAAAAGCATGGTATAGAATCATCTTTACTTAATTTATCTTGGATTTCTAAGTACAGTATACTGTATAGTAAAAGGTAATCTATATACCGAAGGTTTCTTAATTCACCAGTATAGGCAACCCAATAAGCACCAGGCCAAATATCAAAGTGAAGGTTACTCTACCTGTCAGGTAGGTGGGGCTTCCCCGCCACCTGGTGACCAACTAGGTTTACCTTGTTAAAAGTATAACAACTGTTTCAGCTTTGCCGACGTCATACTCCTTGAATTGACCCAGATTTGTATAGTTAGGATACAAACAAATTACCGGTACTTTAATTAAAAGTTTTTTATTTTGTGAACTGTAATTTAATGAATTAGTATCTCAGAAATGAAATGTAAACTAAGTCCACAGAATGTAAGAGTTTTAATTGTAGTTACTGTATACAGTACTTTTTCTTATAATGAAAGCTATGATGCTTATGATATAGTTTCCAATGAATAACCATTGCAGGCATGATGAACCTAAAGTTCAATAAGGCAAAACACTACATTGTTTCATTTACAGTGTTATGGTTTATTATCTCAAGGATTTTGTAATATAGTGTCATATCTTAGTATGTAAGCACCTATTAAGTCTGAACAAAGTTAGTCATCAAATAGAAAAATGTAGTAATATGTTCATTTGTACATACAGGGCACAAACATTGATGAAAGCACGTCTAGCTGGAGCAGTGAAAGGACATTCTCTGCTTAAGAAAAAAGCTGAAGCTCTTCAGATGCGGTTCCGCCAGATCTTGGCCAAAATTGTTGAGGTGAGTTTAGTGAAGTCTCATTTTATCACTAGAATTCTGGAAATTATTTACTACACCAATGAATATTTCCTTTTAGCATGCATGCCTTAATGTGTAAGTAAATAATGAATTATCGTCTGAAGCAGAAATCCCTACTGCTGGTTCAATATGCAGTTACATAACCGGAAGGAACTACAGTATAATTTTTCGGGAGTGGCCAATTCATTTTGTAAGAGAAGAATAGTGTGATATGTTGATACTGAGCACTTGGTTCAGAAATAGTACTGTAGTCAAGGAACTGAAAATTTCATCAGCAGTTATGGCCCAAGGTTTTACCTTGGACTACAAATGAATCAAAAAGTCTGATTAGTAAAAACTTGAACCACATGATCCAGATCTTAGTTTGAGGTCATAAGGAAAAAAAGGAGGAATCAAAACTTTTAGTGTTTTCTCCTAACAATGGAATCAATCAAATTAGAAACTTATTTGTTCCGTAACCGAAATACAAACCACGCTATTTACAAAGGGTATTACTTTTAGCGCAGCTGAAATGACGAGCCAATAGTTTTTAACGAGGGTTAATTACCCCCGCGCTAGTTAGCGGGGGGTGGGGAAGGGTAGCTTGCTACCCCTCCCCCCTCCACACACCGGTGACTTGCTTCACTTCACTTTTGGCTCGGCGGTGATCAGACGTGTCTGTTCATCGCCTTCGTGACAGCCTTTAATTTTCTTCTTTTTCTTTTCAGCTTGTGTGATTGGTTGGAAGTTGACCTTCAGTTATTTTCTTTTATTTAATATGCGTACATGCCCTGGAGTTGCCGGCCGTCCTTGTGGGACTTTCATGTCGGACGTGATTACGGATCCTCACACCCTCTGCCCTCAATGTCGGGGCCGACGGTGCGACCAGGATAACATGTGCCGTGAGTGCAGGGAGTGGTCTGCCTCCCAGTGGGAGAGGTTTGGCCGTCGGCGTAAGAAGAATTCCAAGAGAGATCGTTCTCCTCCGGGGTTAGCCTTGAAGGAGGAAGGTTCTCGGGACTCTTCTTCCGCCGCCCAAACCTCCTCTGAAGCTCCCCCTCGTCCGCCTCCTAAGGAGAGTCGTCTGAGTGGGAGCGCAGGCCCTTGTTCTGTTTCCCTACCTTCGGTGGGGGGAGAGGGCGTCGCCTCCCATAGCGAGGCGGTTCCCCCTCCTCCTCCGGGGGAGGTTATTGATAATAATGCCTTATCCAGTGATGATCTTTTACAGATTTGGTCGTCCCTGGGGCTTAAGGGCTTGCCCTCCAGGGTCGCTCTTATTGACCTTGTCTCGTTGGGGGCCGCTGTTAAACAGTCGCCGGTGGTAGCGGAGGTAGACCCTCTGTCTATTGTCAACGTCGTGGTGACAGAGGCCTCCGACGTGGCTGGGCCTTCCGACGCAGGTGCTGTTGCTGGTGATGGTGCTTTAGGCTCTCCTCCTCCTTCCGTGCATCCTTCGAAGGGGGAAGTGAGTCCTTCGGTCTCGACTGCTGCCCAGCTTCCTTCTGAGGGAAGTGTTTTGACGGAGACTCCCCTTCGGAGGACCGATGGTCCCGACGATCTCCCCCGAGGCCGCCTCCGCCGTAAGGCTCACCGCCCTCTACGCCACAAGGGCCTCCCTTCCCCTTACAGGGGGACTAAGAGGCGCCTTTTTGGGTCTTCGTCCTCCGGGGGGACTCTCCTCGTCAGCCTCAACCGACTGCTCCGCCCTCCTTGAACCTCTCTGCAGACCGCTCACCATCTCCTGCCGGATCTTCGCCTTCTGGAGAACTCGTCACCCGACGGGCAACGGTCCCTTCGGGGCTAAGGGATTCTTCCCTTACGCGAGCAGGGCTAGCGCACAAGCGCTCTCCTGCTCGCCAGCAATCCCCTGCTCGCCAGCGATCTCCTGCTCGCCAGCAATCCCCTGCTCGCCAGCGATCTCCTGCTCGCCAGCAATCCCCTGCTCGCCAGCGATCTCCTGCTCGCCAGCAATCTCCTGCTCGCCAGCGATCTCCTGCTCGTCGACGATCTCCTGCTCGCCAAGACTCTCCTGCTCGCCGACGCTCACCTGCTCGTCGGCTCTCTCCTTGAGGACCATCGCCCTGCGGTCTCTGACCACCCTTTAGTTCCTGCTGAACTCCCTGCTCACCATCCACCTGGTCCTGTGGCTACGCAACATCGTGCTGCGTGTGTGTCAGAAACACATGTTCGCCAACGCGCCAGCGATCTTCCCGTTCCTGCTCGTGAACGCGCCGCACCACCTGTCCTCTCACAGGACACGCGTCGACCTTCTGCTCGCCAGCGATCACCAGCTCGCCAGCGATCACCTACACATGCTGCTCGCCATCGCACGACCCTGCATGATCGCCCGCTTACGCATGCTGCTCCTCATCGCACTACCCTGAACGATCGCCCTCCTGCGGATGCTGATCACCATCGCACCCTTTCACGCGATCATTCACCTGCGCATGCTGCTCGCCATTGCACAACCCTGCACGATCGCCCGCTTACGCATGCTGCTCCTCATCGCACGACCCTGAACGATCGCCCTCCTGCGGATGCTGATCACCATCGCACCCTTTCACGCGATCATTCACCTGAGCATGCTGCTCGCCATCGCACAACCCTGCACGATCGCCCGCTTTCGCATGCTGCTCCTCATCGCACAACCCTGAACGATCGCCCTCCTGCGGATGGTGATCACCATCGCACCCTTTCACGCGATCATTCACCTGCGCATGCTGCTCGCCATCGCACAACCCTGCACGATCGCCCGCTTACGCATGCTGCTCCTCATCGCACAACCCTGAACGACCGCCCTCTTGCGGATGCTGATCACCATCGCACCCTATCACGCGATCATTCACCTACACATGCTGCTCGCCATCGCTTACCATCACGCGGTCATTATCGCCAGCGATCTTCTTCACCTACGCGGCAGCACGATCCCTCGCCGTCGCGCCATCGCTTGCGTTCGTCGCCTCGGACACGTGTTCATTTACCTGCCCGCCCACTCGCCTGCGCGCCCGCGCGATCGCTCGCCCGCTCGACCGCTCGACAGCTCGCCCGCGCGACAGCTCGACCGCTCGCCTGTGCGCCCGCGCGACCGCTCGCCTGTGCGCCCGCGCGACCATTCGCCTTTGCGCGACCGTTCGCCCTCGGGCGACCATAGTTCGCGGCGAATTCCACAGCCGGTGGTAGCAGCAGGGACGCGTGCTCCTAGACGACACTCGGGATCACCTCCATCCAAGCACAGGTTGGTATTGCAGGACGAAGACAGGTCAGTACAGCCTTCTTCCCCACCTTCTTTTCAGGCAGGTACCGTCGTGTCCACTCCAAAGGATCGCCCGATCCCTTTCACCTTAGCGAGGATTTCGGACTCTGTGTCCTTTGAGCAGCAGACTTGGTTTGGTCCGCTGGCACGGGCGTTAGTGAGGGTTATGAAACCAGCACTCGCCGGCCAGGGTAACAAACCAGCGGCTGTCTCTCCTACGCTGAAGAGAAAGAGAGGAGTGGACTTCGTGGTGATTTCCCCCAGGGCGAAGTTGGTTCCCAAGAGGTCGGTCTCGAGGGTCCCCTCTCCTGCACGAGTACTCTCTCCTTCTCCCGTGGACGAGGCCTTTCCGTCCTCAGGTGAGTCCAGTGGGGCGGTAGTCTTCCCCTCGGCACCAGGGGGGGAGACTTCGCTTCAGGCAGGAGAATCGTCTCGTGAGGAAGGGGCCCCTCGAACCTCGTTGTTGGGATCCTGTATCCCTCCCAGGAGGGAACCCAAGGATTCCAAGACCATCCCTAAATCCTCTGCAAGGATTCGTCAGGAACCCACGACTACCCAGGGGGATGTCCACGTATCACCCCAGGAAGAGATTCCTGGGGCAGGAGACTTAGCTGCCAGCCCGCAGGGAGGAGAACAGCAAGAATCCGAACATGCCTTCTGGCAGGTCCTAAACCTGATAAGGCAACTTAACAGTCTTACGGATCCAGTCATCCCCCCCCGTGAAGGCAAAGACACGATTCTGGATAAAGTGTTTGACGTTCGGAAGGCCCCTAAGACCAGTGCAGCTCTGCCCTGGTCTCGGGGGCTGAAGAGTGCCAGAGCTAGGGCCAATGCTCAGCTCGCACTTCTTGCCTCCTCCAGTCGTTCCACTGCCGGGAACAAACTCATCCCTCCTCCTCGCCTTCAGCAGAGGAGGTATTTCGAGATCCTGGGTGAGCACAACCTCGCTCTTCCTCTCCATCACTCTGTGGAGGAGCTGGCGAAGGGAGTTCCCTTGGAGAAACTCTCTGCCCGGCAGGTGTCGTTCTCGGCGGCAGAGATCCTTAACCACGAGAAGGTCGCTAAGTGTGCCATGCAGGCCACTTCGTGGCTGGACTTCTGGTTAGGATCTCTGGGCATCCTATTGCGATCGGAGGACTTGTCCAAGGAGACCAATAGGAAGGCCCTAGAGACCTTCTTGCTCTCGGGCACCCGCTCCATCGAGTTTTTGGCGCACCAGGTTACCACCTGTGGGCCAACTCGGTGTTGAAGCGTCGCGATGCTGTGTCCGAGAGATTCCATCCGAAGGTCCCCGCCGTAGATGTGTGTAGGCTCCGACATGCCTCCCTCCTGGGGGAAAGCCTGTTTGAGCCTCAAGACTTGGAGCGAACGGCTGAGAGGTGGAGGAAATCCAGCACGGACTCCCTCCTCCACAGGGCCCTTACAACTCGGCCCTATAAGCCTCCAGCCCCGCCACAACAGCAGCAACAGCCTCGTAAGGCTCCCAAACAGGCACCGGCAGCTAAGAAAGTGGTGTCTAAGCCCCAGCCCTTTCCAGCCAAGGTCAAGAGGGGCGGTAAGTCCTCCAGGGGAGGCAAGACTTCTAGGGGTGGCGGCCGCAAGCCCTAGGGGTGGCAGTCCCCCTGCGTGTCCACCTGTGGGGGGATGCCTTCAGCGTTGCGTCCGCAGGTGGCAACATCACGGGGCCGATGCTTGGACGGTCTCAGTGATCGGCCAAGGTTATCGCGTCCCGTTCACGTCATCTCAACCTCCCCTGACAGCGAATCCAGTGTCGTTGAGCTCCTATGCCATGGGATCGGCAAAGGGGCTGGCCCTTCAGGCCGAAGTCGAGACCATGTTCGAGAAGGGTGCTCTCCAGGAGGTCGTGGACGGCTCTCCAGGCTTCTTCAGTCGACTCTTTCTTGTAAAGAAGGCTACTGGAGGCTGGAGACCCGTCATCGATCTCTCGGCTCTGAACAGGTTTGTCAAACAAACCCGGTTCAGCATGGAGACAGCAGACACGGTCAGACTTGCGGTGAGACCACAAGACTTCATGTGTACACTGGATCTAAAGGATGCGTACTTCCAGATCCCAATCCATCCGTCCTCCAGGAAGTACCTGAGATTCTGCCTAGACAACAAGATCTACCAGTTCAAGGTGCTGTGTTTCGGTCTCTCCACAGCTCCTCAGGTGTTCACCAGAGTGTTCACCCTGATTTCGACTTGGGCGCACAGGAACGGCATTCGTCTCCTTCGTTACCTAGACGATTGGCTGATCCTAGCAGACTCGGAGTCGACCCTTCTTCGACACCGAGACAGGCTTCTAGATCTTTGCCAGGATCTGGGGATCGTGGTAAACCTCGTGAAGTCCTCTCTGCAGCCGTCCCAACGACTGGTTTATCTAGGCATGCTAATAGACACCAATCTCCACAAAGCCTTTCCATCAGACGACCGGATAGCAAGGCTGAGGAGGGTGGCGGAACCTTTCCTCAGGCGAAAAGAACTCCCCGCCCAATCGTGGTTGCGTCTCTTAGGCCACCTATCCTCCCTGGCCCGTCTGGTTCCAAACAGCCGCCTCAGGATGAGATCCCTTCAATGGCGGCTCAAGTCCCGGTGGAATCAAGGATCCGATTCCCCGGACATTCTGATCCCAATGGGGTCTCTGGAACAGACGGACTTGCGGTGGTGGCTGGCCGACGAGATCCTGCGAAAGGGAGCGAGTCTTCTCGTCCTCCCCCCGGAATTGACTCTGTTTTCGGACGCGTCAAAAGAAGGGTGGGGGGCGCACGTTCTGAACCAGAGGGCCTCAGGCCTTTGGTCAGAATCAGAAAAGTGCCTACACATCAACCTGCTAGAATTGAAGGCCGTCTTTCTGGCCCTTCAACAGTTCCAACGGTTCCTTGCGGGTCACTCCGTGGTGGTGATGAGCGACAACACCACGGTAGTGGCTTATATCAACAAGCAGGGAGGCACTTTTTCGCAACAGCTATCCCATCTTGCAGTAGAGACTTCGAGGTGGACCGAAACCCACTCGATAACACTATCAGCTCGCTTCATTCCTGGCAAGAGGAATGTGCTCGCTGACAGTCTGAGCAGGGCTTCGCAGATAGTGAGTACCGAGTGGTCTTTGGATCCTCAGATAGCCAACAAAGTCCTGACTTTGTGGGGTTCCCCGACGGTGGACTTGTTCGCGACAGCCTTGAACTTCAAGCTGCCCCTGTACTGCTCACCAGTCCCGGACCCCAAGGCACTCTGGCAAGATGCTTTCCAGCAACGGTGGGACAACATCGACGTGTACGCCTTCCCACCATTCTGTCTGAGGAGAAGGGTGCTCAACAGGACCAGACTATCGGTCAACTGTTCCATGACTCTAGTAGCTCCGCTATGGCATCACGCGGAATGGTTTCCGGACCTTCTGCAACTCCTGACGGAACTCCCAAGGGAGCTTCCTCCACGACACGAGCTTCTCAGACAACCCCACTCCGGTGTCCCTCACAGGGCCGTAGCCTCGCTTCGGCTTCACGCCTGGAGACTATCCAGCGTCTCCTCGCGGAGAGAGGCTTTTCGCAACAGGTTGCGGAGAGAATGTCTTGGCACCTGCGAAGGTCCTCTGAGGGAGTCTACCAAGCGAAGTGGAGAGTCTTTTGTGGTTGGTGTCGTGGAAGGGGTATCTCTCCACTCGATGCCACTATTCCAGCAATAGCGGACTTCCTTGTGTATCTGCGAGAAGAAATGCGCCTTTCTGTCTCGGCAGTGAAAGGTTATCGCTCAGCCTTAAGCTTGGCCTTCAGATTGAAGGGCGTGGATATTTCTTCATCGCTAGAACTCTCTTTACTCATACGTAGCTATGAGCTTACCTGCCCCCAGTCGGAAGTGAGACCCCCTCCTTGGAACGTGGTTCGAGTCCTCAGGTCTCTCAAGAGACCTCCCTTCGAGCCATTACGCCAGGCCTCCGATCGCCACCTGTCTTGGAAGACGGCTTTCCTACTCGCCTTGGCCTCGGCCAAGCGAGTTAGTGAACTTCATGGTCTCTCGTACGACATCGCCCATTCAAGGGGATGGGGGGAGGTAACGTTCAGGTTCGTCCCTGAGTTTGTGGCCAAGACTCAGAATCCTGGAGTGCTGGATCCTCGGTTCGACTCTTTCAGGATCGCGAGTCTCCGTTCTGTAACAAACGACCCAGACCAGCTGCTACTATGCCCAGTGAGGTGTCTGAGGTACTACTTGAAGAGAACGGCTGCAGCCCGTCCTCATGTGCGAGCTTTGTTTGTGAGCACAGGCAGGACAAAGAGGAGGGTCACCAGGAACACCATCTCTGCTTGGATTCGAAGGGTTATCCACCATGCCCTGAATCCTGACCCTCCTCCGTCACGTCGCCCTCGGGCCCACGATGTCAGGGGTATTGCTACATCCCTGGCCTTCAAGAGAAACTTCTCTGTGACGCAGGTACTTCAAGCTGGGGTCTGGAAGCGTCAAACGACCTTCACAGCCCACTACCTGCAAGACGTGACCCACAGGAGCCTCGATACGTTCTCTATCGGCCCTGTGGTGGCTGCACAACAGCTGGTCTAACCTCAGGCTCCTTTTTGGACAAGTAGCAGTAGGTTGAGGGCGTTGTTACCCGGTCTTAGTCTGTGTGAATGAAAGAGTATGTCTGACCCTTACTTCTTTCTTCATTCTCCCCTCTCTTGGGGAAGCAGCATCCTGGTCCTCGCATAGCTGACCTCGACCTCTGCAGGTAACCCATGCTTCTTTGTGCTCCTAGTATTAAGCTTAATACTGTTGCGTCTCCCATACCCTGACGAGGTGGTATGGGGAACGTCCTATCCTAGAATTCCTATCTGAAGGTCTCAAGGTCAACTTCATAGGACGAGTCACACTCTCCTCCTCACACTACTTATGTAGGCCACTCGTTCCTAGCGATGCTAGGAACCTGTGAGGTACAGGGGCTCCCTCTCTCTAGTGCTGCTCACTGAGGGATCGAGCCCCCGGGCAAGCCGAAGTCAGTAAGGCTGGGGACTTTCCACCCTTCCTAAGGGGTAAGTCACCCTTTGTAAATAGCGTGGTTTGTATTTGGGTTACGGAACAAATGACAAATTCGAAGATAATTTGTATTTTTCCTAACCATACAAACCTTAGCTATTTACACATATGTGCCCGCCATCCCTGACCCCCAAGTCAAGTCCTACCTCTAAGTGAAGTGAAGCAAGTCACCGGTGTGTGGAGGGGGGAGGGGTAGCAAGCTACCCTTCCCCACCCCCCGCTAACTAGCGCGGGGGTAATTAACCCTCGTTAAAAACTATTGGCTCGTCATTTCAGCTGCGCTAAAAGTAATACCCTTTGTAAATAGCTAAGGTTTGTATGGTTAGGAAAAATACAAATTATCTTCGAATTTGTCATATTTGTTCCGTCACTAAATACAAACTCTTTGCTATTTATAGGGATTATCTTTCGGCAAAGCTGGAAGACTTTTAAACAAGGTGGCCACCACTGGACCTGCTAGTTAGCAGGAGGTAGTGGGGGTTGCGAGCTATCCCATTCACTCGCACTCCACTGTGTTTAAACCACTTTTTCTTTTGGCTGAGAATGGACGTTTACGCTCTCTGCCTTCCTAAACAGACCTGGGCATTGTACTAATTTCTCAGCTTTTTTCCTACTCATGCATCCTCCAAGGTAGAAGTTCTTTCTCCCCAGCGTTCCGTAATCAATGCTCTTGCTGTCTGCAAGGCCCATCTCTCGGCTGCTCCTTCGCAGCGTGATTTCCCTTCGGAGGATCTCTGCAAACGAGACCAGCGCGCCTGCTCACCACCTCAATGCCAACCTGCTGCTGATGACAAGAGCTCTGGCCACCCCAGGACCTCGTCGTCTTCTAGGGACCATAGTCCCCATCGCCCATCCAGAAGTTTGCCCACGCCCGTCATCAGGAGACCGCTCTCTTTCCAGGGATCGACAATCATCTCGCCACTCTCCTGCTCGTCATCACCGCTCTCCTTGTGATCTTAACGCGCTGGCTTATGATTGTCACTCTCCAGCTCGTGAGCGTCAATCTCCAGCTCGTGATCGTCAATTTCCTGACCACTTTGCCAGCTCGTGATTGTCACAAGCCTGCTACTCGTTCACCAGCCCTTGAACGTTCTACTACAGCGTGCTCTTTCCCCGTCATGCGATCACTTGTCATCTCGTGATCGTCACACCCCAGTTCACGGTTCGCCAGCTCGCCCTTCGCCTGTTAGGCATTCCCCAGCTCGCCAGCGAGCTGATCTCCACTCGCCATCTCGCCAGCTCACTGATCTCCATTCGCCATCCAGCGCGTTGCTAGCCAACACACCGCTCGCCAACGAGCTTCTCTCTAATGCGCTGTTCGCCGTTCGTCAGGTCATGATTGTTATTCCCCAGCTCACGATCATCACTCGCCAGCTCGTCAGGACTTTTTTCCGCAGGTGTCCTAGGCATAATTTCTACTCACCAGCGCGCTTCTCTCCAGCTCTTGCGTGCGATCATCACGCGTCTGCGTGTGATCAGCATACTTCCGTGTGCGATTCCCACTCTTTCATGCATAATCACCTAGATTCTGCGAGCAATCGATATGCTCCCGCGAGTGATCTGGCTTCTCCACTCGACAGCCCTTGGATGAGCTTTGCAGGCCATCAGCAGCTGGTTGCCCAATTCCTGTCCCAGAGGGATTCAGGGAGCCTCACAATAAGTTTGCAAGGGTATCCATAGCTCCAGAATGTCTACCAAGAGAGTTCATGAGGACCTTCAGAATCCTGTCCTACTTGCACCAGGTAAGCCCACTTCTCAGTTTCAGTTGCTGAGGCAATGATCCCCAAGGAGGCGATCCCCACCTATAAGCCTCCCTAACGACATGCCGGACCTGTCTAATGTGGAGAAACCCCTATCGTTGTTTGATACCCTGGTCAAGGCAGTTAAGCAAGCAGTAGCAGGTACAGCACAACCAGAACCTCCCAGGCAGACAGCAATTGCATCAACCCCAAGGATTCCGTTGTAGAATTTGGTCTCCTTTTCTTCTTCTCCTCCATCCAACCCTAGGAGGGGACCTATCTCTACCAGAGCACCTGACCCCCCCGTGATCATCTCTCCCTTTAAGAGACCTCATGAAGCTACAAGTGTGTCCTCAAACATCTAATAGGACTTCTCGCAGCTTGTGATCACACTGGTCCGGATGACAAAGCAGAAAAGATAATTGTGGAATCCTACTCCTCCTCGGGCCGACCTCATCCACCCTAGCACAAGCCGAGGCTTAGAATCCCATTGGGAGATTTTGTTGGGGCTGAGGTTCCCACTACAGTGGAACCTCTACATACGATTGCCTTTACATATGATTGTTCCAACACCCGAAATAAAATTCGATCAAATTTTCGTCTGGACACCCGAAGTCATGCTCCAACATCCGACGTAGATCATACGCCTAGAATTTTCTCAAAGCGCCGGTCGTAGTTTCTTGTTTATGCCAGTGGTAGACGGCAGCACGCTGGAGGGATGCCATTGAGAGTCGCGTCGATCAGTTCTCTGTTCTTGTGTGCATCGTGTGGTGTTCCTCTGTTCGGTCCGTTATTAACAGTGCTTATCTTCCTTTTTTCAATATTAAACTTACCCGATAATCATGTAGCTGTCAACTCCGTTGCCCGACAGAATTCTATGGAGGGATACGCCAGCTATCACAATACTAGAAGGGGGTGTACTTACCAGCGCCACCTGTGGCCAGGTACTATAGTACTTCTTGTTGACACCTCCTCAATTTTTCCTCTGTCGTGCTTCCGGCAAGACGTTCTGGGATACGCTTATGTTCTTGGAGTATTTTCACGACTTTGGTGAAGTATTTCTCTTTGATTTCGGCTGTCGCTTTACTGGAAACTTCTATATTAGCTTAGTTAGCTTTTGGAATTAATTTGATTAATTATGGTGACGAAGAGAGTATGAACTCTCTTTCACCTTTAAATGGCCGACCCTTCCCTTAGACGGAAGTGTTGGTGTCTAAGAGAGTATAGACTCTCTTTCTTAATTTTGCTTAACAAAAGTTATAGATTTATTTTATATCTCTCCGCCTCTTATAGGCCTCTTCGATTAACTTCCTTTTATTATAAACTTATTAAAATTAATTTTTATATTTGTTTATATTCGACCTTCCTAATAGTAGGCGGTCTTTTCTTGGTACCGAAGTTAATTAACATTGAGCCCGTCATTTCGGTTTTACCTGTTAACATATTATGCTATTTTAATGTCTTTGAAAGAATTTCTTTGATAGTCTAGTACTGTTTTCAAAGTTGAACTAACGTTTTGTTTTGTCTCTGCAGTTGTTGACGTTCAGAACGTTCAACTTGCGCTCTATCGTTACGATAGAGAAAGAATTTTCACGGTTTCACGTTGCAGTAAGAGTAACCGTGTCTAGCGTTTTGTTCATTCTTTCTTAACTTAATGGTTTTAATCCTAATAAAGGAACTTTTCATTTTGGGAAATATTTCAGTTTTTTCCTTTAACAATAATATGTTTTAACGATATATATGATTGGGCTCTTCTCTCAGGTTCTAAAGAGAGAGAGAGAGAGAGAGAGATAGAGACGGAGGGAGAAAGAGGAGGATAAACGTTTCATTCAAGCGAGTAACGTTGTTATCGTTTTTGCTCTTCTCCCTAGTCTCTTTAGGGGAAGAAGGTAAACGTTTCTAGAGTGATCTAGTGTTTAGTCTCTTTCCAGCCACTGAATTATTTATCTTTCATTAGATTTTTCTGTTACATTGTAATTCTGTTTTCGCAATTACTAACTTTTGAGAAAGGATAGAATTGCGTGTTTCAGGTACAAACCACTTAAAGTTTCGAGTTCAGTGAAATAAGTGCAAACAGAAAATCAAAGTGATAAGTGATTAGCGCAAAGTGTGTCAGTGTTGTGCGTGAGGGTACTTCTGTGCGCGCCAGTCGTCCTCCCAGTCCGGGACCTCTTGCAAGCTCCCAAGCCCAGGGGAGAAGCAATGTCGAAGGACAAAAGGGTTCAGCAGGCCTTGATCGGCGCACAGAAGTATCCTCGGTGGTTGTGGGCGGGTCTTACCGAGACCGTCACTCCCACCCGCAGACGATTGAGCCCTTATTTTGCTCGTCTGCAGAAGAAATTTAGGGGAGAAAACGCTGGTCTCAGGTCTCAAGACCTCTTAAACGTAAAGTCCAGACCTATGCCAGACGTACGAAGTTAGAGTTCAACAACCCGGATGCAGTCATTGGGTTAGCTCTGACTCTCCTCAGTCATCAGTTGAATGCACTCCGCCTAAGAGGAGTAAGGTTCTGCCGCAACAGATCTCTGCTGTTAAGGCTTTACCTCAGCAGACCTTAGTGTCTGCCGACCCCAAGTTGACTCTACTGCAGTCCATGCAGTCACAACTTTCGGTCTTGATGCGTGAGTGTCGGGCTGAGAAGGTTGCGCCTCCGCCTGCGCTCGCTTCGCCTGCGCTCGCTCCGCCTGCGCTCCCTCCGCCTGCGCTCGCTCCGCCTGCGCTCGCTCCGCCTGACCGCAGTACCACCTGCCAGGCGTACGATGTTGAGCCACGTTATGAGTTTACTGATCCCAGTGGTGTGCAGCTCCCTCCGCCTTCCTTAAGGCAACCTCAGCAATGGGAACAGGAGGCTTATACCTCTCTTCCTCCGCTTCCACTTGCTGTTCCACCAGTGAGGCAACACTCGCTTGAGGTACAACCTCTCCCATCCATGAGTCAGTCTCCTCAGCTCTCGCTGCAGCGAGCTCAACCCTCCTCAAGGCAAGCACCTTAACACCTTAGCCTTGCGCCTCAGGAGCCTCAACTTGCGAGATTTTTACTGCGTTCTGCGCAGCCACTACCTTTTCGCTCTCAGCTCACACCGCAGGAACCTCAACTCGTTCCTCAGGAACTTGCTACTGCGCATCCGCCAACCACTCAGCAAGCGCAACCCTTGAGTTCAGCCACTCATGCCAGGAGTCAGCCTCCTCCACCCATGCGCCTACCTTCTGCTACTTCCTTTGATCAGCCTTTGCAGACTGAGCCTCAGGTGTTCCCTCAACAGAGTCTTGAAGAGGAAACCACAACTATTGTTGTTCCAGCTCGTTCTGACTCTGCTGTTCAGCATACCTTACCTCCATTTTCAAACCTTATGATAATGGAGGTTATTTGTATTACTTATAAAAATATATTTGTATTCCTTGCAATATATTTTTAACAATATCGCAAAATATGGCAAAAATATGATTCATGAGTTATGAATGTAAGGTAAATATTATGTTGATATTAAAACCCCATGCAAGCATGCATAAAGCACTCTAGCACTGGTCATGGAATTTCTGAGAAATGTTAAACGCCATGCACACGCTCTGCTTACCTTACAGCATGCTCTACATACAGCATGCTCTGCTTACAGCATGCTCTGCATACTACATGCTCTGCATACAGCATGCTCTGCATTCAGCATGCTCTGCATACAACATGCTCTACATACAGCATGCTCTGCATACAGCATGCTCTGCATACAACATGCTCTGCATACAGCATGCTCTGCATTCAGCATGCTCTGCATACAACATGCTCTGCATACAGCATGCTCTGCATTCAGCATGCTCTGCATACAACATGCTCTACATACAGCATGCTCTGCATACAGCATACTCTGCATACAACATGCTCTGCATTCCTTACCGCATGCTTCTCAGTCACACATCTTTGGTTGTTGCCAACTCACTAGACTGTCAAGCAGTTTCATAACGTTGCCTTCTAGTCTGCTGCTTTTGCACCAGTGAACCCTCACTGAGAGAACTTAGCTTTTCTAGGATATGGTCCCTGTAGATGAGAAAGTTCTTTTCTCCCTCCTTCTGATATTCCCTTGAGGACTCTGTCATTTGGAGGGAGCCTTTAGCTGCATAGCCTCCTATGGACTTTTATTTAAGCATAACATGCTTCCAGGGAAGGTAATGGTTCCACTTCAGTCGCTAATCCCGTCTGTTACCACACCTGCTCCCATAGACCTTGAGCTGTGTTGCAAGACATGCAGTCCAAGCTTAGTCCTTGTTAGAGGATTTTTTGTTTACGGAGTCAATGTGTCACGGGGAAGACGTTCAACAACCAACAGAAGTGACTTGTTGTGACGCAGTGCGGCAACCTCAGCAACCCGATAAGTTGTCGTCTGTACGACCCAGACAGTCTAGACAGATTCGGGTTGTCACTGTACTTCCTCGCTTGCCCATGATTGACAGTTCTCAGACTGTGCAGCAGTACCATGATCTTGTGTCCGGCTCCGTCAGACGACTGGCTTTTAAGAGCTCCCACAAGTCGTCGCTGTCTGGAGATTTTCAAATGGACTATGGATCTGACCAAGGAACTGGGCCTCCTGGTCAATTTTGAGGAGTCTCAGCTCGTTCCATCCCAGACCATTGTCTCCTTGGGTATGGATCTTCAGAGTCGAGCTTTTCGGACTTTTCCGTCGGCCCCAAGGATCTTCCAAGCCCTAGAATGCATCCAGAGCATGCTGAGAAGGAACCGATGCTCAGTCAGGTAGTGGATGAGTCTAACAGGGACACTTTCATCGCTGGCCCTGTTCATCGTGTTAGGGAGACTCCACCTCCCCCCCCCTTCAGTATCATCTAGCTGCTCACTGGATAAAGGACATGACGCTAGAGACGGTCTCAGTTCCTGTTTCCGAAGAGAGGAGGTCTTCTCTCGCGTGGTGTAAGAACAGCTTTCTTCTCAAGGAAGTCTACCTTTGGCTGTTCAGAAACACGACCGCCGTCTCCTCTCGGACGCATCAGACACGGGCTGGGGTGCGACTTTGGACGGACAAGAATGCTCGGGAACATGGAATCAGGAGCAAAGGACACTTCACATCAATTGGAAGGAGTTGTTGGCGGTTATTCTGGCCTTGATAAACTTCAAGTCCCTCCAGCTTAACAAAGTGGTGGGGGTGGACTCTGACAACACCACAGCCCTGGCTTACATCTTCAAGCAGGGAGGGACTCTTTCGTGGAAGTTGTTCTAGATCGCAAGGGACCTACTCATCTGGTCTAAAGATCGAAAGCTAACTGGTAACGAGGTTCATTCAGGGCGGTATGAATGTCATGGCAGATCACCTCAGACGGAAGGGTCAGGTCATCCCCACAGAGTGGACCCTTCTCAAGAATGTTTGCAGCAGACTTTGGGCCCTGTGGGGTCAGCCAACCATAGATCTGTTCACTACCTCGATAACCTAGAGACTCCTGTTGTATTGTTCTCCGATTCCAGACCCAGCAGCAGTTCACGTGGATGCTTTTCTGCTGGATTGGTTCCATCTCGACCTGTATGCATTCCCGCCGTTCAAGATTGTCAACAGGGTACTTCAGAAGTTCTCCTCTCACAAAGGGACACGGCTGACGTTGGTTGGCTCCGCTCTGGCCCGCGAGAGAATGGTTCTTAGAGGTACTGCAATGGCTGGTCGACATTCCCAGGACTCTTCCTCTAGGAGTGAACCTTCTAAGTCTACCTCACGTAAAGAAGGTACACCCAATCCTCCACGCTCTTCGTCTGACTGCCTTCAGACTTTCGAAAGACTCTCAAGAGCTAGGGGCTTTTCGAAGGAGGCAGCCAGAGCGATTGCCAAAGCAAGGAGAACATCCACTCTCAGAATCTATCAGTCTCAAGGGGAAGTCTTCCGTAGCTGGTACAAGACCAATGCAGTTTCCTCAACCAGTACCACTGTAACCCAGATTGCTGACTTCCTGTTATATCTAAGGAAAGTAAGATCCCTTTCAGCTCCTACGATCAAGGGTTACAGAAGTATGTTGGCAGCGGTTTTCCGCCACAGAGGCTTGGATCTTTCCACCAACAAAGATCTACAGGACCTCCCTAGGTCTTTTGAGACCTCAAAGGAACGTCGGTTGTCCACTCCAGGCTGGAATCTAGACGTGGTCCTAAGGTTCCTTATGTCATCAAGATTTGAACCTCTCCAATCAGCCTCTTTTTAGGACCTCACATTAAAAACTCTTTTCCTCGTGTGCTTGACAACAGCTAAAAGAGTAAGTGAGATCCACGCCTTCAGCAGGATCATTGTTTTCACATCTGAAACGGCTACATGTTCCTTGCAGCTCGGTTTTTGCTAAACGAGCTTCCTTCACGTCCTTGGCCTAAGTCGTTCGAGATCCCAAGCCTGTCCAACTTGGTGGGGAATGATCTGAAGAGAGTACTTTGCCCAGTTAGAGCTCTTAGGTACTATCTAAAAAGGTCTTAACCTTTACAAGGACAATCAGAAGCCTTATAGTGTGCTATCAAGAAACCTTCTTTTCCAAGTTCTAAGAACTCAGTTTCTTACTATTCAGGCTTCTGATTAGAGAAACACATTCTCATCTGAAGGAAGAAGACCTTGCTTTGCTGAAGGTAAGGACACATGAAGTGGGAGCTGTGGCTACTTCAGTGGCCTTCAAACAGAGCCATTCTCTGCAGAGTGTTATGGATGCAACCTATTGGAGAAGCAAGTCAGTGTTCGCATCATTCTATCTCAAAGATGTCCAGTCTCTTTACGAGTACTGCTACACCCTGGGACCATTCGTAGCAACGAATGCAGTAGTAGGCGAGGGCTCAGCCACTACATTCCCATAATCCCATAACCTTTTAACCTTTCTCTTGAATACTTTTTATGGGTTGTACGGTCGGCTAAGAAGCCTTCCACATCCTTGTTGATTTGGCGGGTGGTCAATTCTTTCTTGAGAAGCGCCGAGGGAAAAGGTTGTGATGAGGTCCTTTAGTATGGGTTGCAGCCCTGTATACTTTAGCACCTTTGAGTTGATTCAGCCTCCCAAGAGGAACGCTGCGCTCAGTAAGGAAGACGATCTTATTAAAGGCAGAGTAACGGTTCAAGTCGACTTCCTTACCAGGTACTTATTATTTCATTGTTATTGTGGATAACTGATTATATGAAATACGGGATACTTAGCTATCCTTTAGTCTTGTATACTGGTTTTTCACCCTCCCCCCTGGGTGTGAATCAGCTACATGATTATCGGGTAAGTTTAATATTGAAAAATGTTATTTTTATTAGTAAAATAAATTTTTGAATATACTTACCCGATAATCATGATTTAATCGACCCTCCCTTCCTCCCCATAGAGAACCAGTGGACCGAGGAAAAAGTGAGGAGGTGTCAACAAGAAGTACTATAGTACCTGGCCACAGGTGGCGCTGGTAAGTACACCCCCTTCTAGTATTGTGATAGCTGGCGTATCCCTCCATAGAATTCTGTCGGGCAACGGAGTTGACAGCTACATGATTATCGGGTAAGTATATTCAAAAATTTATTTTACTAATAAAAATAACATTTCTCATGTTTCCTTTTTGATTTTACGTATAATCATGGGTCCTAAGGAGCTTAGTTTCGGTACAGGTATTAGTAGTGGTGAGAAAAGGAAGAAGGCAATGATTTCATTAGAATTGCAGCAAGAAATTATAGAAAAACTTTAAAAGTGCGGTGTGAGTGTGAGTGATCGGGCTAAACAATATGGCCAGAGTATGTCTACAATCTCGACGATCATCAAGCAGAAGGCAGCCATTAAAGCAGTCAAACCATCGAAGGGGATCACCAATATTTCAAAACGTCGTAGCCCTACCCTGGAAGAGATGGAATGCCTTTTGTTGATATGGATAAAGGACGAAGAGATTTTTGGCGATACGATCACTGGAACAATCATTTGTGAGAAGGCCAGCACTATCTATTGTGACTTGAAGGTGGCGGGCTCTGGGGGTAACGCGGGGGAGAGTTCAACCGATCCTACAACAGAAGAATTCAATTCGTCTCACGGTTGGCTCGAGAAATTTAAGAAATGGACCGGGATTCATTCGGTTGTTTGGCACGGAGAAGCTTCAAGTTCGGACACCAAGGCTGCTAACGATTTTGTTAAGTTTGAAAAGATCGTGGAGGATGAAGGCTACATAGAGCAGCAAGTTTTCAGTTGTGATGAAACTGGTCTGTTTTGGAAAAAGATGCCTAGTCGAACATACATCACCGCCGAAGAGAAGAAAATGCCTGGACATAAGCCTATGAAGGATCGGTTGACTCTTGCCCTATGTGCCAACGCCAGCGGGGACTGCAAAATAAAGCCGTTATTGGTTTATCATTCCGGAAACCTTAGGGAATTTAAGGCACATAATAGAGTCAATAAGGGCATGCTGCATGTTTTCTGGCGTGCTAATCCTAAGGCTTGGGTTACTAGGCATTTCTTTGTTAAATGGGTAAACCAAGTTTTTGGCCCTGCTGTTAAGAAGTACCCTCAGGAGAGGAATTTGTCTTTAAAGTGCTTGCTTTGTTTGGATAATGCACCCGCTCACACCCCAGGACTCGAAGATGATATCATCGACCAGTTCAAATTTATCAGAGTGCTGTATCTTCCACCGAACACCACCCATATCCTCCAGCCCATGGACCAGCAAGTCATCTCGAATTTCAAGAAGCTCTACACCAAGCACTTATTTAAGCAGTGCTTTAATGTGACGCAAAGCACCAACTTAACTTTGCGTGAATTTTGGAGGAGCCATTTCAATATCGTACAGTGAACCCTCGTTTATCGCGGTAGATAGGTTCCAGACGCGGGCGCGATAGGTGAAAATCCGCGAAGTAGTGACAGCATATTTACCTATTTATTTAACATGTATATTCGGACTTTTAAAACCTTCCCTTGTACGTAGTACTGTTAACAAACCACCCTTTACACCCTGTAATGTACAGAACACTTAATGCATGTACTACAGCACCCTAAACTAAAACAGGCACAAATATTAAAGGCGATTTTATATCATGTGTTTCCTAAACACCTAAAAAGCACGATAAAAAATGGCAACCAATGTTTTGTTTACGTTCATCTCTGATCATAATGAAGAAACAAACTCATTTAGTGTACACATATATGTACGTATGGTTAGTTTTTGCATCGATTATATTGATTATACAGTACTGTATGTTGATTTTTTTATTACCAATGTTTTAGTTTACGTATTTTTCTTAGGACTTCCAAATGAAATCTTTTTCTTTATGACGCCGCCTGAAACGACGGCGTGTACGCTCAGTAAACAACCACGCTCAGAACAAACAAGGCATTTAACACGCATGATGATAGTGATAAATAATGATACAGTACATACAGTATTTACAGTACAAAGCATTTACAAAATATGTTACCTTACAAATATAAATTATACAGTACTTGTACGTAGCAAAGCAGGAAAACAATTTGAGAGAGAGAGAGAGAGAGAGAGAGAGAGAGAGAGAGAGAGAGAGAGAGAGAGAGAGAGAGAGAGAGAGATTGTTTTACGTACGTAAATGTAAATTTTAAACAAAAAAAATATGATAGGTTACAACATGTAGACTTTTAAAACCTTCCCTTTAACTTAATGCATACAGTACGTACAGTACTAAACTATAAAACAGGTTAAAGTAAAAAATAAAGATTGTTACTGTACTCACCACGAAAGAAGTTCCAGAAAAACTTGAATGACGATGGCGATGAATTTGCTGCACAGTAGAAATGATGATGATGAAGCTGATGATGTGTTCTACTGTGCAGTCAATGATAGTATTTTACGTCTCTTCAGACGGAGGTGTCTTTTCCTGGGACACCTCTTCAACTTCTTCAATTTCTTCCGAAGGCGTACTAGCAGGAGGAACTGGCTCTTTTTTGCGAGGCTGAAAAAACATTGTGATCGGAAGTTGTTGCCGCTGCTTCTTTTTTCGATCCAAGAGCATCCTGTAGGGAGTCGTGATGTCATCGACCTTGTTGCAGAATTGCATCGAGCGAACCATATCCTCGTCCCACTCTTGCAACATTTCTTTCGCCTCCTTCATATGGTTGCAGAACTTGGCGAGCCGTTCTAATGTTAAGCCCGTTTCTTCTACATTTTCTTGGGTCTCTTCCTGGGTACCCTCACTCTCTTCCTCACTTGCCGATTTCGTCAGGTCTTCGAGATCTGCGTCAGTTAGGGGCTGGGAATGGCAGTCCAACAACTCGTCGACGTCTTCAGTCGTCATGTCGCCAAACCCGTCACCCCCAATTATGGCAGCCAACTGCACAGATTTCCGTATTGCAGAGTGTTGGATTTCCGACGGAGTAAATCCCTTGTCGTCGTAAACAATATCGGGCCACAGCTTCTTCCAGCTCGCATTTACGGTTGCAGGTTTCATCTCTTGAAGTGCCTTTTGAATATTCTGCAGGCACGTGGCTATGGTGTACTGCCGCCAGTACGCCTTCAAGTTGAAGTCTTCATCCTCGTCATCTTGGGCAGCATCCACACACGCAACGAGGTCCGCCAAGGTATTCTTCGTGTAGAGGGCCTTGAACGCCCTGATAACCCCCTGGTCCATTGGTTGAATTAATGACGTGGTGTTGGGTGGCAGGAACTCAACCTGAACGCCCTCACGCGACAGGTCAGTTGCGTGTCCACCAGCGTTATCCATAAGGAGAAGGATCTTGAATGGCAAGCCCTTCTCTAAGAGATATTCATGGACTTGCGGGATGAAACACTGGTGGAACCAGTTGGAGGTCAGCATCTTCGTAATCCATGCCTTTTGATTATGCATCCAGTACACGGGAAGGAGATTCTTATTTTTGTTTTTCAAAGCGCGAGGATTTTTCGACTTATAAATAAGCCCCGGCTTTAACAAAAATCCAGCAGCATTGCCACACATCACGAGGGTAACGCGATCCTTGAATGCCTTAAAGCCAGAGGCTTTGGCTTCCTCTTTGAACAGGAAAGTTCGCGACGGCATTCTCTTCCAAAACAAGCCGGTTTCATCCATATTAAACACTTGTTCCGGCTTGTATCCACCTTCAGCGATAATGTTCTTGAAAGTCTGGTTCACGTAAGTTTCAGCAGCGGCAGTGTCAGCGGAAGCAGACTCCCCATGCAGGGAAACGCTTTTCAGGGCGAAGCGTTTCTGAAACTTCGCGAACCATCCTTTGCTGGCGGAAAAACGTTGTTTCTGACGCTGGGAATCAGTGGAGGTCCCTGGTTGAGGATCATCTACATCATCATCTTCTTCAGCATGGTCGCCATCGTCGTCATGAGGTTCCTTTGCCGCAAAATTCTCATACAAGCTCAAAGCCTTTGTTCGGATGGTGTTCGTATCCAACGCTATGTTCTTCTTCCGACAGTCGGCAATCCACACAGCTAAAGCACCTTCCATGCGTACGATCGTTTTATTACGCGTTGTAACGACTCGCTTCGCTGATCTGCTAAAGGTGATTGCAGCAGTCTTTCTAATGTTCGCCTCGTCCTTCCTGATGTAGCGAACGGTGGATTCGTTGATGCCAAAATGGCGGCCGGCGGCCGCGTAACTTCTACCATCTTTTAACATGTCGAGAAGCGTAACCTTCTCAGCTATCGTCATCATTCTTCGGTGGCGTTTAGGCTCACTACCAGCCTTACTAGAAGCAGAACGCTTGGGAGCCATTGTAACAGAAAGTTCAACAAAAAGTTCAACTTAAAACAGTCGCACACAGCACAGATTCAACTTCACAAACTTAAGAACGTCTACTCAGCAATACGCGGAAAGAGAAAGTGAACGATCAGTCCCGCGAGAACTTTGATGCTGCGGGTTGGAGATGCGGGCAAAACACCAATCACAGGCTAGATAACAAAACTTGAGTTTTGATTCGTCATCTATCAGCGCTTGAACCAATCACAACCCGTCTTATACAGTACTATGGTGCGTTGGTTACTCATAGAAGATGTCCCGCGCACACTGAACGTACGTAGATTAAGTACAATACCGTAATAATAATAAATAATGATAATAATACTGTACAGTAATAATAATAATAATAATGATTAATAATAATAACAATAATAATTTTATTAACAACAACAATAATAATAATAATAATAACAATAATAATAAAAATTTACGTACGTACGCTATTTTACGCCTCTCTCTCTCTCTCTCTCTCTCTCTCCTCTCTCTCTCTCTCTCTCTCTCGTACGCTTACAGTACTTATTCGAAATGTGATTTTTGCAACAAAGAATATTATTGGATGCAGTACTGTACTACGTACGTATACATACAAAAGATTCATGGAAAAGAAGCACATCCATTACAGTACACACCATTCTAATATGGTATGACTGCATCTGATTTGCGTTTCATGTTCGATTTAATTTTACTACGTACTGAATTATCGTATGATCACATTCTCTTTTCGTGTTTTATTTCTTTCTGTGCTGAATTATATATCATATGTAATGCAATGAACAATCAGTAAGAGCAGATATTACTATAATTACAGTATTAATGGAATTACAGGTAACAAAATATCGTATTTGGTTATCTTCAGATTTCGCGGTATTTTCGAATTTTCCGGAAAATCCGCGATATGTATATATATATGGGTTATGGGAAAACCCCGCGAAGTGGTGAATCCGCGATTGTCGAACCGCGAAGTAGCGAGGGTTCACTGTACACTGGTTACTGCTTGAAGATCATAGATCAAGCTTGGGAGGGAGTAACTCGACGGACACTGAATTCAGCTTGGAAGAAGCTTTTGCCTGATGCTGTTTCTCCCAGAGATTTGAAGGTTTTGGCCCCGAGCCTGAACCTATGCTTGCCGTAGAGGAAGACGTAGAAGAGATTGTTTCCTTTGGCAAGTCCATGGGTCTGGAGGTCGATGAAGAGGACATAGTCGAACTCGTCGAGGAGCATCATGAAGAGCTCACCACCGAATAAACTCAAGGGGCTTTATGCCATGCAGCATGATGAGTTCCAAGCGCAGTTGAGTGAGTTGGAGGACATCGAGGAGGTAGAGCACATCTTGAGTTCGGCTGAAAGAAAGAGAGATGTTAGCATATCATCAAGACATGGTTGATTTCATTGATAAGTATCACCCTCAGAAACTTCAGGTTTGCCGTGTAGTTTCGCAATTCGATGATGTCTGTTTAACCCATTTCAGAAAAATTCTGAAAAGCCGTACCAAGCAACTTTCTCTCGATAGTTTCTTTAAAAAATCTATGAAGCGGTCTAGTGATCGTGATGAAGAGAAAGAAAGTGAAGCAAAGAAAAGTAAGATTGAATTGAGTGAAAGTGATGAAAATTAAAAATCATAAAGAAAAAAAAGATAAAAAATATATAAAATATAGAAAAATAAGAAATAAATAAATAAGCTAAGTTAGGTTAAAGTTTACATAGTGTAAGTTAGAGTAAGTCACGGTACGTTATCACAGTCACCATCTCTACCTCCTCGCTGACCGTCCGTCTCCTGTGTAGCAATTCCTACACCTGCGTTGGCCTGTCTCTAAGGTAAAGTGACAATAAAAACCCCTTTTTTATTTATTTCTATATAATTATTCTTCTTTTACATCTTTCTTATATGATGCAATTGTATTATTGTTATTTGTAATTATGTGTAGTAAATTATTAAGTAGTTATCATAGGTTTTTGGGCTGTGGAACAAATTATACAAATTACAGTGTATTCTTATGGGAATATTTGCCCCAACATACGATTGTTTTAATATATGAAGCAGTTCCCGGAACGAATTAAGATCGTATGTAGAGGTTCCACTGTATCTCTTATTGAGGTGGACCTGCCAGAAATTAGGCCAGTATCCAGACCACCGAAGGAAGACGAGAAGCCTTCTGCAAGAAAGGCTCAGACCTTTTCGGGATGGCAGGAGCCTTCCAGACCTTCTCTGCTGAAGGGGTTCCTGCCGCCTCGCAGAGAAGCTAAGGACGCAAATGCCATGTGGAAAATGCAAAGGCAAGGCCAGCTCTTCTTCAAAAGAGAGCTCGCAGATCCTCCCTTGCAGCAAGAACATCAGCAAGCAACAATCCTTCCGTTGATGACCTCGACCCACCCCAGGTTCCTCTGGGTGAGAGCTCGGAGGTGGATTATGATTTTAACATAGAGATGACTATCTTCTTAGAACTGCTAGCTACGAGTTGAATTTGGAAACCGAATAGAGAGAGCCCTCTGGCAAGTTCTAGCCTGCATGAGGGCCATCAATGGGTGGGCTGACCTGGAGAGGGCTCCTCAGGAGGGCAAGGACACAGTCCTAGACCCTGTCTATGGCCCACAATGATCTCCTAAGGCCAGTGCTGCACTGTCCTGGTTGAAGGGGTTGACGGCAGCCAGAAAGAAGGTGTTCTCTCAGAACCCTGGCTCCTCTAGTTCGCTTTAAGCTGGCTCGTCCTCTTGGCTCCTCAAACCACCATTCGTCCAGCAGAGGAGGTATTACAAGGTCTTGGACGAGCCCCTTCCTTCTTTTCCTCTAGGACTCCTCTTTAGGGTTTCTCTCAAGGGGAGTCTCATTCCAGCGGCTTTCTGAGCTCTCGGCCTCCTTTTCATTGTTTGAGATACTAAACACGAAGAAGGTAGTGAATTACGAATTGCAGGCTACTTCGTGGCTGAATCTGTGGTTGGGAGCTGTGGACCACCTTATTAGAACCGAGGATTGGTCCAGGATTCTACAAGTAAGTCTATGGAGACCTTTCTTCAATCTGGTACCCACACCATAGAATTCATCACTCACCAGGTTAACGTGGGAGGAACGCTATTCTCAGGTGACAGGATGCGGTATTCAAGGGGTTCCATAGGCAGGTTCCCCAGGCTCAGGAACTCTACTGTGGATGGCTCTTTCTTGTTCAAGCAGGAAGAGAGCGAGAGGGTGACTGAACGATGGAGAAAGTTCAACCAGGACTCCCTTCTCCATAGGGCCTTGACATCCAGGTCCTTCAGCAAGGCTCCACTAGTGCCTAAGAAGGAGCCTCAGACATCTAAACCCTCAACCAGTATCTCTATAGCCCAAATAACAGACTTTCTGTTGCATCTGCGAACAAAAAAGAAGCTGGCTGTACCTTCCACCAAGGGTTACCGCAGCATGTTAGCCTCCGTCTTTCGTCACAGACACATTGACGGGTCAGGTAACAAGGATCTCTCGGATCTCATTAGAACTTTTGAGTCCCCTAAGAGAAAGGACAATCCAACCCCCTCTTGGAATCTGGATGTAGTCCTGGCCTTTTTGACCTCAAGTAGGTTTGAACCCCTTGACAAGGCTTCTTGGAAGGATCTTACCAAAAAGACTCTATTCCTAATTGCATTGGCTACAGCCAAAAGAATAGAGTTACAAGCCATCAGGAAGAAGGTGGATTTTAATGGAGACAGTGCAGTTTGCTCCCTTCAGCTAGGCTTTCTCGCCAAAAACGAGAATCCTTATCGACCTTGGCCAAGATCTTTTACCATTCCAGAGCTATCTCACTTAAATGGATGGGAAAAGGGGAGAGGCCTTTGTCCAGTGGGAGCTCAAAAATGTTTATCTGCACGCGTCCAAACACCTGAGAGAACAAGCAGACAACCACTGGTGCTCAGTTAAAAAGTCCTCTTTGCCTTTATCAAAGAATACCCTGGCTTTTTTCATTAAGGATTTGATAAGGGAAGCTCACCAGAATTGTGAAGTAAGTTTTCCCTATCCTTAAGGTATAACCACATGAGGTTAGAGCTGTAGCAACTTCTATGGCTTACAAGCACAATAGGTCAATGAAGTCAATTTTGAAGGCTACTTTCTGGCGAAGTAAATCAATCTTCACAGACTGTTCTCTCAAGTATGTCCAGACACAATATGAAGATTGTTGTACCCTGGGTCCTGATGTTACCTCCATCGTCGTAGTTGGAGAAGGGTCTACTGCCTCTTCCCTACAACCTTTTTTTATTAAATACCCTTGCCTTTTTTCTTGTACTCGTGTTCACAGGCTGTCTGTGAAGGTTGTTGCAGCCTTCCACAGTCTGGGATGCAAGTCAAGTTAGTTTTTTATGATGTGTGTTTTTAACTTTGGAGTAGGTGGTCAGAATCATTATCCATGGCTATGCCAGGGTAGCAAGGGTAGAGGTCTAGCCACGCTAAGGTCGAGGACCTTGTGGCAGCCCCACAGAGACATTTACAGCCCCCTGGGTGGGTCGCTAGTCTCTTAAGGAATGCAGGCAAATGAGGCAGAATAATTATCAGGTAAGAACCAGATTATTGGTACTTCTAATTGTAGCTATTAACCCTTTTACCCTCAAAGGACGTACTGGTACGTTTCACAAAACTCATCCCTTTAACCCCATGGACGTACCGGTATGTCCTTGCAAAAAACTGCTTTGTTCCGTTACCGAAATACAAACCACGCTATTTATATAGGGTTTACTTTCGGCGTAGCTGAAATGACGAGCCATTAGATTTTAACGAGGGTTAAACTACCCCCGCGCTAGTTAGCACGGGGGTAGGGGAGGGGTAGCTAGCTACCCCTCCCCCCCCCCCACACACCGGTGAGCTGCCTCACTTCACTTTTGGCTCGGACGATGTACAGACGTGTCTGTCTCGTCCTCGCATTGTTGACAGCCTTAATCTGTTTTTCTTTTTCTTACAGTTGTGCGTTTGAAGTTGGCCTCTACCTTTTCTTCCCATTATGCGGAAGTGCCCTGGACTCCCCGACCGCCCCTGTGGAACATTCATGTCGGCGGTCGATACAGACCCTCACACCCTTTTCCCGCAGTGTCGAGGTCAACGGTGTAAAAGTGATAATGTTTGTATGGAATGTAGGGAGTGGCCTACCTCCCAGTGGGAGAGGTTTGCCCGGCGGCGTAAGAAGAGTTCTAAGCGAGACCGTTCTCCCTCAGGGGCTGCCTTGAGGAAGGAAGGCTCCAAGGACTCTTCTTCCGTTGCCCGAACCTCCTCCGAAGCTCCCACTCGTTCGGTCTCTCGCGAGAGGCCGCCGAGTGGTAGCGTAGGTCCTTCTTTTGTTTCTTAATCTCGGGGTTCGGGAGAGGGTGTTGCCTCCCATAGCGAGGCAGCTTCCCCTCCGGGGGAGGACGTTGATTTTGATGACCAAACTGTGTCTAACAATGATCTTTTCCAGCTTTGGGCTTCCTTGGGGCTTAAGGGCTCACCCTCCAAGGAAGCCCTGTTTGATCTGATCCAGTTGGGGGCAGCTGTCCAACAGTTGCCGGTAATACCAGAGGTAGACCCTCTGGCTATTGTCGACGTTGTTGTTGCAGAGGCGTCCAACGGGTCAGGTCAAACCCCGGCTGCTGCTGTTGCGGATGTTGCTGAAGGCTCAGGTTCCCCCTCCGAACATCCTTCGAGGGGAAAGCTGGGTCCAACAGTCTCTCCTGCGGGTGTTCCTCCCCCTCGGGGGAGTGCACTGACAGAGACTCCTCTTCGGAGGACCGACGACGGTGATACCCTGCCTCCTCTTCGCCACCGAGGCCTTCCTTCACCTTACAAGGGAGTTAAGAGGCGCCTTCTCTTCGGGTCTTCATCTTCGTCGTCCCCTGCAAAGGATTCTTCTCGTCGGGAGCAGACCGTGGCAGTGACATCACTGTACCTCTCCGCAGATCGTTCGCGATCTCCTGCGCCTGCCAGATCCTCCTTGATTATTCAAGCACCGGTCCCTTCGGGGCAGAAGGGCTTATCCCACAATGTGGGTAAGTCCCTTCCGCGTCAGGTTACACCTGTGCGCCCTACAGTAGCGCGCAAGCGCCAGCGCTCTCCTGATTGCCAGCGCCCTCCTGCTCGCCAGCGGTCTCCTGCTCGCCAGCGCTCTCCTGCGCGCAAGTGCTCTCCTGCTGAAGAGTCACCTGACTCTTCTCGCCAGCGCTCTCCTGATCGCCAGCGCTCTCCTGATCGCCAGAGCTCTCCTGATCGCCAGCGCTCTCCGGGGCCGCGTGCTTCCAGATCATCCTCGCGATCGCCATCTTGTAAGCGCCGAGCACGCGTCCAGGAGCAGGAAGGTTTATCGGAGAGGTCCAGGTAACATTCTTCTTCCCTTTCTTCATTTCAGGCAGGCCCAGTAGTATCCACTCCTAAGGATCAGCCGATCCCCTTCCCTCCAGCGGGAATCGCTGACACTGCGTCAGTCAGCCGCCAGCCTTGGTTTGGTTCCCTGATGAAAGCGGTCGTGCAGGCTATGAAGCCAGCCCTCGCTGATCTGGGACTAAAACCAAAGGCTCCCTCGCCCCCGCTGAAGAGAAGGAGAGGAGTGGATTTTGCGGTAACTTCTCCCAGGGTTAAGCCGTCGGGAGGCACTCTCCCACGGCACCAATGGGAGGAACCCCACCTCAAGGAAGAGAAACGTCTCGCGTAGGAGGGACCTTCCAGACCTCTTTGCTAGAGTCCTGTATCCTTCCCAGGAGGGAGCCCAAGGACTCAACGACGATACCCAAGTCATCTTCGAGGATTCGTCCAGAGCCAACCATTCCCCGGGAGGACATCCTCGTGTCCCCCCAAGAAGAGCCAATGGGGACAGGAGACTTAGCTGCCAATCCACAAGGAGGAGAGCAGCGCGAGTCAGAGCATGCCTTCTGGCAGGTCCTTAATCTAATGAGGCAACTCTATAGTTTTAAGGACCCCGAGACCGCCCCCCGCGAAGGCAAGGATACGGTCCTGGACCAAGTTTATGGTATTCAGAAGCCCCCCAAGGCCAGTGCAGCCCTGCCATGGTCCCAGGGGGTGAAGAGTGCCAGGAACAAGGTCGAGGGCCAGCTTTCCGAGCTCGCCTCCTCCAGCCGTTCTTCTGCTGGGAACAAGCTCCTCCCACCTCCTCGCGTTCAGCAGAGGAGGTACTTCAAGATCATGGAGGATCCTTGTTTAGCTCTTCCCTTCCACCACTCTGTGGAAGAGCTCACCAAGGGTCTCTCTCTAGAGAAACTCAATGCCCGGCAGGTGACATTCTCAGCGTCGGAGATCCTAAGCCAAGAGAAAGTCGCTAAGTGTGCCATGCAGGCCACTTCGTGGCTGGATGTCTGGCTGGGGTCTCTGGGCATCCTATTGCGCTCTGAGGACTTGTCCAAGGAGAGCAATAGGAAGGCCTTGGAGACCTTCCTCCTCTCGGGCACGCGCTCCATCGAGTTCTTGGCTCACCAGGTCACTAACCTGTGGGCTAACTTGATTCTAAAGCGACGTGATGCGGTGACTGAGAGGTTTCACCCGAAGGTCCCCGCTATGGAAGTCAGCAAGCTCAGACATTCCTCCATCCTTGGAGGAAACCTGTTTGAGTCCAAGGATATAGAACGGACAGCCGAGAGGTGGAGGAAGACGAGTCATGATTCGCTCCTCCAGAAGGCCCTTACATCTCGGCCCTACAAACCTCCAGCTCCTCAACAGCAACAGCAGCCTCGAAAGACACCGAAGCAGGCTCCGGCAGCTAAGACCAAGGTGTCTAAACAGCAGCCCTTTCCTGTCAAAGACAAGAAGGGCGGAAAGTCCTCCAGGGGAGGCAGAAATCCTAGAAGGAGCGGCCGAGGCCGCAAACGCTAGGATTGGCAATCCCCCTGCGTGTCCACCTGTAGGGGGATGCCTGCAAAGTTGTATGCACAGGTGGCAGCAACACGGGGCCGATTCCTGGACGGTCTCTGTGATCGGACAAGGATATCGCATCCCGTTCATAACATCTCAACCTCCCCTGACAGCGAATCCAGTGTTGTTGAGCTCCTATGCCATGGGATCGGCAAAGGGGCTAGCCTTTCGGGCAGAAGTAGAGACCATGCTCAAGAAGGATGCTCTCCAGGAGGTCGTAGACGGCTCCCCAGGCTTCTTCAGTCGACTCTTTCTTGTAAAGAAGGCGTCTGGAGGCTGGAGACCCGTCATCGACCTCTCAGCCCTGAACAAGTCTGTCAAGCAAACTTCGTTCAGCATGGAGACAGCAGACACGGTCAGACTTGCAGTGAGACCACAAGACTTCATGTGCACACTGGATCTGAAGGACGCGTACTTCCAGATCCCAATCCATCCGTCTTCCAGGAAGTACCTAAGATTCAGCCTAGACAACAAGATCTACCAGTTCAAGGTGCTGTGTTTCGGTCTCTCCACAGCACCTCAGGTGTTCACCAGAGTGTTCACACTGATATCTTCGTGGGCGCACAGGAACGGTATCCGTCTCCTCCGTTATCTGGACGACTGGCTGATCCTGGCAGACTCGGAGTCGACCCTTCTTCGACACTGAGACAGGCTTCTGGGAATTTGCCAAGATCTAGGTATCATGGTAAATCTCGAAGTCCTCTCTGCTCCCAACACAACGACTGGTATATCTAGGCATGATATTAGACACCAATCTCCACAAAGCCTTTCCATCAGACAACAGGATAGCAAGGCTGAGGAGGGTCGCAGAGCCTTTCCTCAGTCGAGAAGACCTTCCAGCCCAATCTTGGTTACGTCTCTTAGGTCACCTAGCCTCCTTGGCCCGTCTAGTTCCCAACGGCCGCCTCAGGATGAGATCTCTGCAGTGGCGGCTCAAGTCCCGGTGAAATCAAGGCATCGATTCCCCGGACTCTCTGGTCTCGATAGGACCTGCGGAACGGACGGACCTGCAGTGGTGGCTGACCGACGACAACTTTCGAAAGGGAGTGGATCTTCTCGCCCTTCTCCCGGATTTGATGCTGTTTTCGGACGCATCAAAAGAAGGGTGGGGGGCCCACGTTCTGAATCAGAGGGCCTCAGGCCTATGGTCAGAATCAGAAAAGTACCTCCACATCAACCTGCTAGAGATGAAGGCCGTATTTCTGGCCCTTCAACAGTTCCAACAGACCCTGGCAGGCCACTCCGTGGTGGTGATGAGCGACAACACCACAGTAATGGTTTATATCAACAAGCAGGGAGGTACCTTTTCACAACAGCTATCCCATCTTGCAGTAGAGATACTGAGATGGACCGAAGTCCACTCGATACGTCTATCAGCTCGCTTCATTCCTGGCAAAAGGAATGTGCTTGCCGACAGTCTGAGCAGAGCTTCGCAGATAGTGAGTACCGAATGGTCTTTGGATCCTCGAGTAGCCAACAAAGTCCTGACTTTGTGGGGTTCCCTGACAGTGGACCTGTTCGCAACAGCCTTGAATTTCAAGCTGCCCCTGTACTGCTCTCCAGTCCCGGACCCCAAGGCACTCTGGCAAGATGCCTTCCAACAACGGTGGGACAACATCGACGTCTACGCCTTCCCACTGTTCTGTCTGATGAGAAGGGTGCTCAACAAGATCAGACTATCGGTCAACCTGTCAATGACCTTAATAGCTCCGCTATGGCATCATGCAGAATGGTTCCCGGACCTTCTGCAGCGCCTGACGGAACTCCCGAGAGAGCTTCCTCCACGACACGGGCTACTCAGACAGCCACATTGCAACATCTTCCACAAAGCCGTAGCATCGCTTCGGCTTCACGCCTGGAGACTATCCAGCGTCTCCTCACTGAGAGAGGCTTTTCGCAACAAGTTGCGGAAAGGATGTCTCGACACCTGCGAAAGTGATCCGCAGGGGTCTACCAGGCGAAGTGGAGAGTCTTCTGTGGTTGGTGTTGTGGGAGGGGTATCTCTCCCCTCGATGCCACTATTCCAGCAATAGCGGAGTTTCTCGTATATTTGCGTGAGGAAATGCGCCTTTTGGTCTCGGCGGTGAAAGGCTATCGTTCAGCCTTAAGCCTAGCCTTCAGGCTGAAAGGAATAGACATTTCCTCCTCGCTGGAACTTTCCTTACTCATACGAAGCTACGAGCTTACCTCCCCTCAGTCGGAAGTGAGACCTCCTCCATGGAATGTGGTTCGAACCATTATGCCAGGCTTCTGACCAACACCTGACTTGGAAGACGGTTTTCCTGCTTGCTCTGGCTTCGGCCAAGCGGGTCAGTGAACTTCATGGTCTCTCATACGACATCGCCCATTCAAGGGGATGGGGGGAGGTAACGTTCAGGTTCGTCCCTGAGTTTGTTGCCAAGACTCAGAACCCTGGAGTGCCGGACCCACGGTTCGACTCTTTCAGGGTTACGAGTCTCCGTTCCGTAACAGATGACCCAGACCATCTCCTACTTTGCCCAGTAAGAAATCTGAGGCATTATCTGAAGAGAACAGCTGCAGTCCGTCCCCGCGTGCAAGCTCTGTTTGTGAGCACGGGAAGGACGAAGAGGAGGGTCACCAAGAATACCATCTTAGCCTGGATTCGACGGACCATTAATCATGCCTTGAATCTAGACCCTCCTCCGTCACGTCGCCCTAGGGCACATGATGTCGGGCATCGCCACGTCCCTGGCCTTCAAGAGAAACTTCTCTGTGACGCAGGTGTTACAAGCTGGGGTCTGGAAGCGTCAAACGACCTTCACAGCCCACTACCTGCTGGACGTGACCCACAGGAGCCTCGATACATTTTCTATCGGCCCTGTGGTGGCTGCACAACAGCTGGTCTAACCTCAGGCTCCTTAATGGACAAGTAGCAGAAGGTTGAGGGCACTGTTACCCGGTTTTAGTCTGTGTGAATGAAAGATTATGCCTGGCCCTTACTTCTTTCTTCATCCTCCCCTCTCTTGGGGAATGTAGCATCCTGGGTCTCTGCATAGCTGACCTCAAACCTCTGCAGGTAAACCATGCTTCCTTGTGTTCCTAGTGTGACGGCGCTGAGTAAGGCTGTGAACTCAAAGGCAGGTTGGAAACGACTGAGTTATATTATTGTAGAACACTCTCCTTATATACAAAACCTCAAGGCAACAGGACATAACAAGTTCACAAGACAGACAATATTACAGAGGAAAAACCAGACATGAATTTTCATGTTCGTTTTAGTGCGAGGGAAGAGCGAAGATACAAGCATAATATATACAAAAGGAATTATGTACAATTGTGTGAAACACGGTTGGTACATGGCTCCCCCCCTAAAAATGACATACTGTACATGTTAAATAGGGCGCCCTGATCTAGAGAGGCAAACTGTAGGCAGGTCATCTGGCAGAAGATAAGCAGGTTTTAGACGATCAATGGAGACCCAGTCTTCTTTGCCCCGAATGTTTAGGAGGAATGCTTTCGGACTGCGTCGGATCACAAGGAAGGGGGCGTTAGTGGTGGCTTGCTGGTGTCGTTACGCAGGAAGACGTGCGTTGCAGAGTGCAAGTCCATTGGTATGTGATGCTTCGCTGGGGCTTGTAAGTCTGGTGGCACGGAGTAAATTTTCCCACGGCGTGACGTATGCGCTGGAGATCGTCGGAGGAGGTTGTAGAAGGAAAAATTCGGCAGGGACGACCAACGGGTCGCCATACACCATTTTAGCTGCCGAGACGTCGAGGGCGTCTTTAGGAGTGGTCCTTAGTCCCAGGAGGACCCAGGGAAGCTGAGTAAACCAGTTGCAATCCTTGCAGCGGGACATCAAAGCTGCTTTGAGGGTGCGATGAAAACGTTCAACCATTCCATTGGCAGCGGGGTTGTAGGCCGTTGTCTGATGTAGGGTGATGCCCAGGAGATTCGCTAATGACGTCCACAATTGAGAGGTGAAAGTGGTTCCCCTGTCAGAAGTAATATGCTCAGGGATACCGAATCTTGAAATCCATCCAGAGAGTAAGGCAGATGTACATGAGGCGGACGTTGCAGTTTCCATGGGAATGGCTTCAGGCCAACGAGTGGAGCGGTCGATGACGGTAAACAGGTAACGATGTCCTTGTGATGTGGGTAGGGGGCCTACAACGTCGACGTGAATGTGTGCGAAACGACGCTGAGGTTGAGGAAAGGTGCCCACTCCTGAATCCGTGTGTCGATGTACTTTGGAAGTTTGGCAAGAAGTACAGGCGCGGATCCAATCCTTAGCATCCTTAGAAATGCCGTGCCAAATGAACTTTGCCTTCAGCAGCTGTGCAGTAGAACGGCACGAGGGATGTGAAAGCCGTGAATGAAATCAAACACCTGTCGGCGCATGGGAGCAGGAATCCATGGTCGCGGTCTACCAGTACTGACGTCACAGAGGAGGGTGGTGTTGGAGTCTTCGAGGGGAAAGTCTTCCCAACGGAGGGACGTGCAGGATGTCCTACAAGCTTGATACTCTGGATCCTGTCGTTGGGCTTCAGCCAGGGCGTTGTAATCCAATCCCAGTTGAACGGCAGCCAACGTGTTTCTTGACAGGGCATCGGCAACGGGATTCATTTTCCCAGGGACGTATTGGAGGGTGCAATTGTATTCAGCCACGTTGACGGGCGGACCAGGCGTCAGACTGTCGAGTGAAGGCGTGCACCAGAGGCATGTGGTCTGTGCGAATGACGAAGGGCGTACCTTCTATGAAATGGCGAAAGTGACGGACAGCCAAGTGCACCGCCAGCAATTCTCGATCGAAGGTAGAATAACCCGATTCTGCCTTGGACAGTTTTCTGCTGAAGAAGGCCAATGGGCGGGGCGAGCCTTTGACCACCTGCTCGAGTACTGCACCAATAGCGACGTCGCTGGCATCGGTGGAGAGAAGGAGAGGGGCGTGTGGGATAGGAAAAGTGAGAGCCGCAACAGTTGATAGGGCCTTCTTTGCATTGCAGAAGGCTGCTTCTTGAAGGGGACCCCACTTCAGGTCCTTCGGCTTGCCCTTGAGGGAGGCGTAGAGGGGAGCAAGAGTGGCGGCAATGGCTGGCAGAAAACGGTGATAATAGTTGATCATGCCCAAGAATTCCTGCAGAGCTTTGACGGTCGAGGGCACGGGGAAGTTCTGAACGGCTGCTACCTTCTCAGGGAGGGGGTGGACACCTTCAGGAGTGATGCGGTGCCCTAAGAACGATATTTCGTTGGCGCCAAAGGTACACTTGTCGTACCGGACTACAAGGCCGTTTTGTTGCATGCAGGCGGTCGAGCACGATGCGCAGGTGACGGAGGTGTTCCTCTTTTGAGGAGGAGAACACAAGTATGTCGTCCACATAACATACACAGAAATGGAGGTCCCCTAAGATGCCATCCATGAGACGTTGAAACGTGGCCCCAGCATTACGAAGGCCAAAACAGGAGTAATTGAAGGTGTATGTACCAAACGGAGTGGTGATGGCAGTCTTAGGGATGTCTTCTGGGTTCATTGGCACCTGATAATACCCCTTCAGGAGATCGAGCGTAGAGAAAACCTTTGCTTTGTGCAGGTAGGAGGTCACGTCGGCAATGTTTGGGAGGGGGTAGTGATCCGGTTCTGTTTGCATGTTCAGGCGCCTGTAAGCCCCGCATGGACGGAGGGAGCCGTCTTTCTTCAGAGCGATGTGTAAGGGCGATGACCATGGGCTGGAGGCCTTTTGGCAAAGGCCCATTTCCTCCATTTCGGTGAACGTCTGTTTGGCGGCTGCCAATTGTTCCGGTGCCAGACGTCTGAATTTTGCGAAGACTGGGGGTCCCGTCGTCTTGATATGGTGATAAATACCGTGCTTGGCAGGAACCGTGGGCGTTTGGCGAAGTTCCGGACGGAAAACTTCCGGGTACGACGTGAGGAGGTGTGCGTAGGCATCCGTGGGTGCGCTAATGTGGAGAGCTAGGTTAGAGGGGGCGGGTTGAAGAGGTGTTGACAAGTACGTGTCTGCGTTGACCAATCGTCGGTGGGCGACATCGACCAGAAGGTGGAAATGAGAGAGGAAATCCGCACCGAGGATTGGCATGGTGACGTCAGCAACGAGAAACTTCCAATTGAATTTACCGTTTCCGAACGATAATGTGAGGTTCTCGTAACCGTAGGTGGGTATCACAGATCCGTTGGCAGCTACCAAGTGGACGTCGGCAGATGTAGACAGACTACGTCGTGTCTTGAGTTTCCTTGGCAAAAGAGAACGACAAGCACCCGTGTCTACCAAAAATTGCTCGCCCGTTCCTGCATCCTGTAAAAAGAAAAGATTAGAAACACGGGAGGCCACCGCCACGAGCGATGGCCTACTTACACGTTTTTTGGCCACTGACAATCCTCGGCACATTTCTTCGCAGTTGCCCCGAATCTGAAGTGGTAGTAGCAAAACTGCGGCGGATGGGAGGTAGTAAGTGGCTGTAGAAGTCGTTTGTTGGGGCGCGAGCGATTGGTGGGTGGTGGGCGGCTTTGTCTCTGCTTCGGCACGTCACGGTGTGGGCGTGTATGTCCTACGGCATTCATGTCAGCTTCAGTTGACGTTGAATAGGCATCCTCTTCGTCAGGGGTGGAGGCGTTGATGGAGGTCTTGAAGTGGCTGTCCATAAGGGCGTCGGCTTTGGACATCAAGTCCTTTATGGGTAAACTATCGACATCGGGTATGGCAGCGCGTATAGGTCCGGGTAAACGGCGTATCCAAAGGGCACGAAGTAGGTTCACCTCATGAGGAGAGCTGTCTGCGGCAGGTTGAAGGCGAGCGATACTGGTCATTTCCCTGAGGGCAAGCGAAGCCCTTTGGTCCCCCAACGGTTGTTGCGAGAGCTGAAAAAGCTTTGCTATACGGGCGGCTGGCGACGGCGAGTACTGCTGCAGAAGGTATGTTTTGAGGGTGTCATACGCTATTGGGGTGTCTTCTTGTTCACAAAGCCAGTTGGATATTTCTGGGAAGGTGTCCTCGGGTATCGCCGCGAGAACATAATCCGCTTTGGTGGTTGAGCGAGTCACGCCCCAGATACGAAAGTGGACTTCTGCGCGTTGAAACCAAGCAAACGCTTCTCCGCTGGCGAACGGTGAAAGTTTCAATGAGGCGGCCGCAGCGCCAACTGCTGTAGTAGAGTTTGTCTCCGTCATAGTACCAACGATGGAGGGGCGAGGGAGGTGGGGGTGGAAGGCTGTGGGAGCGAGTCGACTTCCGGGGTCACCAATGTGACGGCGCCGAGTAAGGCTGTGAACTCAAAGGCAGGTTGGAAACGACCGAGTTATATTATTGTAGAACACTCTCCTTATACAGTATACAAAACCTCAAGGCAACAGGACATAACAAGTTCACAAGACAGACAATATTACAGAGGAAAAACCAGACATGAATTTTCATGTTCGTTTTAGTGCGAGGGAAGAGCAAAGATACAAGCATAATATATACAAAAGGAATTATGTACAATTGTGTGAAACACGGTTGGTACACTAGTATTAAGAATAATACTGTCGCGTCCCCCATACCCTGACGAGGTGGTATTGGGACGTCCTAGCCTAGAATTCCATCCAAAGGACTTCAGGTCAACTTCCTTGGACGAATCACACTTCATTTCTCCACACACAACTTAGGCTATGTAGGCTGCACGTTTCTTGTGTAGCAAGAAACTTGCGAGGTGCAGGGACTCTTTTTCTCGAGTGCTGCTCACTCGGATTCTGAATCCCCGGGTAAGCCAAAGCCAGTAAGGCTGGGGACTTTCCACCCTGCCTAAGGGTAAGTCACCTTATGTAAATAGCGTGGTTTGTATTTCGGTTACGGAACAAATGACAAATTCGGAGATAATTTGTATTTTTCCTAACCATACAAACCTTAGCTATTTACACACATTTGCCCACCAGCCCTGTCCCCTCTAAGTGAAGTGAGGCAGCTCACCGGTGTGTGGGGGGGGGAGGGGTAGCTAGCTACCCTTCCCTACCTCCTTGCTAACTAGCGCGGGGGTAGTTTAACCCTCGTTAAAATCTAATGGCTCGTCATTTCAGCTACGCCGAAAGTAAACCCTATGTAAATAGCTAAGGTTTGTATGGTTAGGAAAAATACAAATTATCTCCGAATTTGTCATATTTACATTTTTTTTGCATATTTTTTGATAATTTTTTGAGAAACTTCAGGCATTTTCCTAGAGAATGAGACAAACATGACCTCTGTATGACGAAAATTAAGGCTGTTAGAGCAATTAAAAAAAATATACTGCAAAATGTGCTTGAAAAAAAATAACCCCTGGGGTTAAGGGTTGCAAAGTTCCAAATAGCCTGGGGGTAAAAGGTTTAATAATTATACGAATTCCCGATGGGCCGAGGTTTTCTACCCATCACCAATGGTGTCAATCAGCTATATATATGTAACTACCAGGGAAGTTACATATTTAAAAATGGTATTTTTATTATAAAATTAATTTTTAAATATACTTACCTGGTAGTTACATATATAAAAGGGCCCTCCCTCTTCCCCTCTGAAAATAGGGGCATGGAATTTCTGAGGAATGTTGGGAATGGTTCTAGTAACCTATGAGAGATGGCGCTCATGTATGACCACCTACTGTCATCGCGGCAATTGCCGCGAAATTTGAATTTCTGCCGTGCGTGCGATGAAACATGGGATTTAAGCTATATACGGTATATGTAACTACCAGGTAAGTATATTCAAAAATTAATTTTATAATAATACCATTTTGGTGTACTGTGCTTTGGTTTTTCCACGGCACCCAAAGTCTTCACCAGAATGTTCGCCCTAATGTCATCCTGGGAGCACAGTATTGGCTTCCATTTCCTCCTTTATCTGGACGACTGGCTGATCTTAGCAGACTTGGTGACAACCCTTCTTCAGCACAGAGACAAACTTTTGCGGGTTTGCCAAGGTCTGGGGATCATGGTAAACCTCGAGAAGTCCTTCCTGCTTCCCACTCATAGAGACTGGTATACTTGGGAATAAATTTAGACACCAATCTCCACAAAGCCTTCCTATCGGAAGACATTTTCTCAGACAAGAAGAACTTTCGGCTCTGAGTTTGTTGCCAAGATTCAGAATCCAGTGGTGTTGGATCCTAGATTAGACTCCGGATAATGAGTCTCCGTTCTGTAACAGACGACCCATATCATCTGTTACTTTGCTCAGTAAGGAGTTGGAGGCTCTACCTCAAGAGAACAGCAGCAACCCGCACTCTTCATCAGCACCAGGAGGAACAAGAGGAGGATCACCAAAAAAACCATTCCTGCATGGATTTACAAGGTCATAAAACATGCGCTGAATCCAGATCCTCCTATCACGTCGTCCCAGAGCCCACAATGTCGGGCGTAGCTACATCCTTGGCTTTCAAGAGAAATTACTCGGTGACACAGGTTATACAAGCTAGGGTGTGGAAATGTCAAACAACCTTCACATCCCACTACCTGCAAGATTTGACCCACAGGAGGCTTGACACGTTTTCTATCGGCCCTGTGGTGGCTGTACAACAGCTTGTCTAATACCTCATACTCCTTATTGGACAAGTAGCAGAAGGTTGAGGGCACTGTTACCCAGTTTTAGTCTGTGTGAATGAAAAGGAATGACTGGCTCTATTTCTTTTCTTCATCCTCCCCTCTCTGTGGGAAAGAAGCGGCGTGGGTTCTCTGCACAAGCTGACCTCGACCACTGCAGGTAAACCATGCTCTTTTGCGTACTGTTGTGTCCCCATACCCTGGAGAGGTGGTATTGGGAAAGTCTTGGTTTTTTTCCTACAAAGACTGAATAACTTTTACCTTGACAGTCACACTGCTTATCTCAACACACAGCATGCGTAGGCCACAGAGTTTTAGCAAGGTGTTAGAGGCTCCTTATTTTTGGTACTGACCTACTCGAGAAAAGGAGTCCCCGGGCAAAGCCAAAAAGCCAGATTGGTTGAGACGTCCACCCTCCTAATGGGTGAGTCACCCCTAATAATTGGTGTAGGTTTGTATTCCAGTTATGGAAAAAATTATAAATTTGGAGATAATTTATATTTTTTCTGAAGATACAAACCTTTAGCTATTTATACATACTTACCCACCTACCCTGTCCCCCTTGAAGTCATACAACCAAGCAAAGAGAGCTCAGTCACAGGTGTGTGTGGGAAGTGGGTAGCTAGCTAACCCCCCCCCCCCTTTACCTCCTGCTAACTAGGGGGAGAGGTAGTTAACCCTCGCTAAATTTTAATGGCTTGCCCTTTCAGGTTCGCCAAAAGTAATACCCCTAATAAATAGCTAAAGGTTTGTATCGTTAGGAAAAATGCAAATTATCTCTGAATTTGTCATATTAAGGTTGTGTTGAGTTGTACTGTTCCTTTTGTACAAGAGTCTGGTTTGTGATAACCAAAGGGGAAAGTTTATGTTGTAGGGATATTTGTCGGAAAGAGTGATTGAAGGGTGTGGTTTGTTTTGTAACATCCCGCCACATAAATTTTAAGCCCAAACAAGGACTGCTGAGGTGGGAAAACTGGACTGCTGGATGAAGGGCACAATATGATAAGGAATTAAATTTCAGACATATGAAAATGGAAGAACAATTACAGGTTTTTAAGGAGGAATTGCAGTCGAGTAAGGAATGAGAGACGTTGTTAGAGAATGCAAGATTGAGTTGTGAGAATGAGATGCAAAAGAAACTGAGGAAACTTGTGGGAATTGTAGAAAGGGTGGAAGAAGGTGAAGGGATAAGAATAAGAGAGAATGAGAAAGCTGTGATGTGGCAAGTAACTGAAATGATGAAAATGTTCATGGGTGAAAGTGCAGTTGGAGGAGTGGCCTCTTCTTTGGGTAAAGGGTTGATAGTGGAAGAGAAGGCTAAAGGAAAAATGAGCCATAACCAGAGAGGGATCCAATGTAGTACTGTCTGGCCAATCAAAGGACTCAATAACTCTAGCTGTAGTATCACAATGGGTGGCTAATGTCTTGGCTAACCTACTCCCAGGATTAAAAACCAGCCAGTTTGGTTATATGAACTTTTTCCCTCCTAAGAATGTCTCTTATTAAAGGACGAAGGTTTCTATCCATGTAGGAACGAAACATAAATTTTTAAGTAATTTGTATTTTTCCTGACTATAAACCCAAGTCCTTTTTCTAACTTGGCGCCTCATCCATCCTGCAAGTTTTAGGTAGAGGTCAAAGCAGCTTCTCTGGCAGCTGGTAATTCCCTACTCGTTATAATTCTTAACAGCAGAGTTTCCAGCTTTGCTGAAATCATACAAATTACATTGAAAAAGTTATAAAAAGTAGTCAGCTAACAAGACAGTAGAAGAGGAATCAGAAATAAGAGAGGACTGTTTGGGTGAAATAAAAGTATTATTCCATAAAAAAAAATTTTTTTAAATATTAAACTTAGCCGGTGAATATATAATAGCTGACGTCTCCGACGGCTCGACAGATTCCAAAAACTCGCGAGCGATCGCCATGAAGGTTGCGGGTGTGCCCACCAGCGCCGACTATCGGCCAGATACCGCATATACTTGTAAACAGCTCCAGTTCTTCTCTGTCGGTCTTGTCGACAAGTTGGTTCCACTCGCTTTATGACCTCGAGTTTTCTACCGAATTGGTGAAGTACTTGGTTTTGGTTTTATTGCTTTCGCCGTGTTGGATTATTCAATACTATCTTCAAAAGAAATGCTTTTGAAAGGAGAGGAAAAGTGTTTTGCCCTTGCTCTTTTTTTTTTATCCCTGGTTTTTCCATTGAGTAAAGATGGCCGGCCCTTCCCTCAGTGTACGGAAGTGTGTTTAAGGCTTTTAGTAATTATTTTATCACGTTATAAATTATTGTTGATTTTTATAGATTTTCCTCTATATATTTTATATCTCACCCGCCTTTATTAGGCCTCTTCGATTAGCTTTCCATTTATACTAAACATCAAGATAAATTTTATGTTTTGTTTATATGCGGCCGTTACCTATTCCTTGTAGGCGGTCCTAACTTGGAAAACGAAGTTAAACAACGTTGAGCCCATTCAACTTTTATTTTTGTTAAGTTTAATTCAATTGCTCTGTAAGAGTTATGAAATGAATATTTTTTAGAAAATATTTTAAGAAATATATTCTTTGAATAGTCTTCGTGCTTTTTTTTTTCAAAGATGAACTAACGTTTGGTTTATTTATGCTACGCAGTTTGCGCTCTATCGTTACGATAGAGGAAGAGAAAATCACGGTTTCACTTTGCAGAAAGAGTAAATCGATTTTGACGTTTTGTTCATTCTTCTTTCAAACTGAAGTGTTTTAGATACTAATTTAAAGGAACTTGTTAATTTTCAATTTCTTAGTCCTTTCAGTTTTTTCCTTTGGTCAAATAACCTGTTTATTGACGAAGGGTGAGTGGGCAATTCTCTTGTGTGTGACAAGAGAGAGAGAGAGAGAGAGAGAAAGAGAGAACGATCCGATCTTTATTCTCGTCCCAAGTCTCTGTACAAGGAGTTTGGGAGCGAGTAACGTTGTTCTCGATTCAGTTTTTTACTCTCGTCCCAAGTCTCTGTACGGGGAGAGAGGATAAAACGTTTTTAGTTTTTATTCTCGCCCCAAGGCACTGTACGGTGAGAGATTGAAAACGTAGTCTTTAGTGAACTAGTGTTTAGTCTCCTCCCCAGTCACTGATCCTTTTTAACTTTATAAATTTCCGTTTTATTCGATATATATGTTTACTGATTTTTGCATGTGTGTTTCATTTTGTACTAATGTGCTTACATTATACGACTCATTTCGCAATTATAACCTTTTGATGTAAGGGAGAATTGCGTTCTTCAGGTAGAAATCAGTTTTATTCTTGCCTAATGTGAAATTATTGAAAAATACGATATCAGTGAAGTAAGTGCAAAAAATCATGTTCTGTGTTGCGGAGGGTTCGTTTGTTCGTGCTTGTCGCTCCCCTAGTCCGAGACCTCTTTCAGGCTCCCCTGCACCAGGGAGAAGTAATGTCGTAGGACTTAAGGGGACGAGAGGCTTTAACCAACGTACAGACGTTCCCTCTTTGGTATCGGACGTTTCTCGTCAAGATCGCCCTTACCATAAGACGGGTGAGACTGTGTTCTCCTCGTCCTCCGAAGACTTTTCGCAAAAGAAACCTTGGCGCAAGGTTTCTAGACCCTTGAAGTGAAAGTCAGTCCCTTCAGGACAGGTCCAGCGTCCTGGCTGTGGCCATTGGGACAGCTCTGACCCTTTGCAGTCGTCGGAAGACTGTTTCGCCTATTAAACGCAAGCGTAACACGGGGTCCGAGGGTCGCGGTAAAGGCAATGTTTTGCCAACACAGACGTTACTGTCGTCTCGGCCCGTTCCGACTCCCGTTGATCCTAAATGGGTTGTCCTGCAGGACATGCAGACTAAGCTTGCCTCCCTTATGGAGAAGTATGACGTTGAGCAGGTTCACGATGAACCTTCGATTTCGAGTCGCCGTTACGCTTAACGAGACTCTGGCCGTCAGCCGCCCAAACGAGCATTTACTCGTCCGTTTGACGTTAGTGCTGACGTTTCTTGTACTTTGAAACGTAATGTCAGTAGTTTTTCACGTCGGTCACGTGACATGGATCCTACCTCGCTGCAGTCTCGTGTTGACTTTCAGCCGCTGCCGCAGTCTCGTGTTGACGTTCAGCCGCTGCTGCAGTCTCGTGTTGACGTTCAGCCGCTGCCGCCGCAGCCCCGACCGGACGTTCGCCGACCGGCTCAGTTGCTTCGACTTGACGTTGATCGTCAATCACCGCAGTCGAAGGTTGTTTTGCCTGCTCAGTCTATGCAGTCAAGGCAGTTCCGACGTGACGTCGAGCGTCAATCAACTTCAGTTGTTGTTGTTGGTCAGTCACAAGGATTTCAGTCCTTTCAGCAGCGGCGTGACGTCGCTTCCTCTACTGCTACTGCTGCTCCTTTGCTTGTTGACATTGCCTGTCAAGCGTTGCCGCCGCGGCAGGTCTCTCCTTTTCATGAGACTCGGCAATTGTTGGACGAGGTTCCTTCAGATGAGGAAGTTGCTGATCCTCCTCCTACTGATATTCCTTTGGGGACTTTGTCAGACGGAGAGGAGCCTAAAGCTGCTCAGCCCTCTATGGACTTTAAAAAAATCATGCTGATTTTTAAGGATCTTTGTCCGGACTATTTTGTAACTGCTGCTCCTCGTTCGCCTTCGTCAGAGTTTACGCTAGGCCTAGCTACTTCGAAGCCGTTGTTTTCTAAGCTAGTGCTCTCTCGCTCTTCTAAGAGAGCTTTACGTTTGCTAGGCGACTGGTTGATCACCAGGAGGAGTTTGGGGGAGACAGCCTTTGCTTTCCCTCCTTTTAAACTGGCTTATAGAGCGAGCGTCTGGTATGACACGGGAGAAGTTCTCGGCTTGGGAGTTCCTGCCTCTGCCCAGGGAGACTTCTCAAGCCTCATAGACTCTCCCCGTTGCCTGGCCATGAGACGCTCCCCGTTGCCTGGCCATGAGACGCTCCAAGATTTTATGGTCGGCTTCAGAGCTAGACCATCTCCTGTTAGGAGTTTTTCGAGCGTTTGAAGTTTTTATTTGTTGGATTGGTCCCTGGGAGAATTAAGTAAGAAGGTCTCTCCAGCTGTCAATGTATTGCTGTACAATTATGTCATGCATGAACAAGGCTATCAGGGATGGCTCCAATGATCTGACAGCCACGTTCTCTGCAGGAACAAGGCTATCAGGGATGGCTCCAATGATCTGGCAGCCACGTTCACTGCAGGAGTACTTAAGATGTAAGTGCGCTCAATGTGTTCATTGTCAAGACAAACCTCTCGATGAAGACTACCAAATCTGTCTTGGCAGCAGTAAGGGAAGGCGACTGGATGGTCTCTCTCGACCTTCAGGATGCATACTTCCACATCCCGATTCATCCAAACTTTCAACATATGAGGTTTGTGGACGGGAAAGTAATGTACCAATGTCGAGCACTGTACTTCGACCTCATTCCTGCTCCTCTTGTTTTTACAAGGCCCTTGCAAAATGTAGCAAGCTTTCTACATTTTTTGAGGATTCAGAGCCTCCCTTTATTTTGACGACTGGCTAATCAGGGCGTCGTCATTATATCGCTGTCTGGAGAGCCTCTAATGGACATTAGACCTAACCAAGGAGCTAGGTCTCATAGTGAACGTAGAGAAGTCGTAACTTACAGTACCCCATCCCAGACTATTCTTTATTTGGGAATGGAGATACAGTGTCTGATTTTTCGGGCTTTTTTCGTCTCCCACAAGAATAGAACAAGCTCTGTTAAAAGTCCTTCACCTGCAAGAGAAAAACAGTTGCTCTGTAAGAGTTTGAACTAGCCTCGTGGGAACTCTTTCATCGCTGGAGTAGTTTATCTCTCTGGGGAGACTCAACCTATGCCCTCTCCGATTTCACCTAAACCATTGGAACAAGGAGAAGGGCTTAGAGAGTATCTCTTTCCCAATCTCCAACTCAGTCTAGACATGTCTGACTTGGTGGGACAGCAACATCAGACTTCGAGAAGGTCTTTCTCTTGCGATCAAGAACCCAAACCATGTGTTGTATTCAGATGCATCGGATTTGGGTTAGGGAGCTCCACTGGACAGTCTGGAATGCTCGGGTCTTTGATCCACGGATCAGAAGGAACTCCATTTAAGGCAAGTAACATCTCTCCTTTGGCGAGATTTGTGCAAGGAAAAATGAATGTCTTGGCGGACGGCCTCAGCAGAAGAGGACAAGTCATCTCCATGGAGTGGACGTTGCATAAGACTGTGTGCGAGAAGCTATGGATGACATGGGGTCAACCCACCATAGATCTTTTTGCGACTTCTCTGACAAAGAGGCTCTCGTCTTACTGCTTTCCAGTTCCAGATCCAGAGGCAGCCCACATAGACACTTTCCTGCTGGACTGGTCTCACCTGGACGTTTATGCCTTTCCACCTTTCAAGATCCTAAACAAGGTGCTGCAGAAGTTCACCTCTCACGGAGGGACCAGGTTGACATTGGTTGCTCCACTCTGGCCCGCGAGAGAGTGGTTCACAGAGGTACTTCAATGACTGGTAGACGTTCCAAGGAGTCTGCCTTTAAGGATGGATCTCTTACGGCAGCCCCTCGTAAGGAGTCTTCATCAAAGCCTCCCTGCGCTTCATCTGACTGCCTTCAGACTATCGAAAGACTCGCAAGAGCTCGAGGATTTTCGAAGGAGGCAGCCAGAGCGATTGCGAGGGCTAGGAGAGCATCTACCATCAAGGTCTACCAGTCGAAGTGGGAGGTCTTTAGAGACTGGTGCAAGTCATCATCCATTTCCTCTTCCAGTACCTCTGTAGCCCAAATTGCAGACTTTCTCCTGCATCTGAGAAATGTTCGCTCCCTCTCTGCTCCCACTATTAAGGGCTACAGGAGCATGTTGGCTTCTGTGTTCAGACATAGAGGCTTAGATCTGTCCTTAATAAAGATCTCCAAGATCTCCTTAAGTCCTTCGAGACCTCTAAGGAGCGTCGTATGGCAACTCCTGGGTGGAACTTAGACGTGGTCCTAAGGTTCCTAATGTCCGACAGGTTTGAGCCATTACATTCAGCCTCCCTGAAGGATCTCACCCTCAAGACGCTTTTCTTAGTGTGCTTGGCTTCGGCTAAAAGGGTCAGTGAGATCCATGCCTTTAGTAAAAACATCGGCTTTTCTACAGATAAAGCCACATGTTCGCTTCAGCTTGTTTTCTTGGCCAAAAATGAACTGCCTTCTTGTCCTTGGCCTAAATCTTTTGATATACCTTGCCTATCAGAGATCGTAGGCAACGAGCTTGAAAGAGTACTGTGCCCAGTTAGAGCTCTTAAGTTTTATTTAGCTCGTACCAGATCTTTACGAGGTGGATCTGAGGCCTTATGGTGCTCAGTTAAGAAGCCCTCATTGCCTATGTCTAAAAATGCTTTATCGTATTTTATTAGATTTTTAATCCGAGAGGCTCATTCTCACTTAAGTGAAAAAGATCGTTGTTTACTTAAGGTCAAGACGCACGAAGTAAGAGCGATAGCAACTTCCGTGGCCTTTAAGCAAAACAGATCTTTGCGAAGTATTATGGACGCGACCTTTTGGAGGAGCAAGTCGGTGTTCGCTTCATTTTACTTAAAAGACGTCCAGACTCTTTATGAGGACTGCTACACACTGGGTCCATTCGTTGCAGCGAGTGCAGTAGTGGGTGAGGGTTCTACCACTACATTCCCTTAATCCCAATATCCTTTTAATCTTCTCTTGAAATGTTTTTAATCTTGTTTTGGGTTGTACGGAAGGCTGAGAAGCCTTTCGCATCCTTTTTGATTTGGTGGGTGGTCAAATGTCGTTTCTTGAGAGCGCCCAGATTAAGGGTTTTGATGAGGTCCTGTTGTATGGGTGGTCGCCCTGGATATAACAGCTCCTGGGAGCCTTTCAGCATCCTGAGAGGATGGCTGGGCTTCATGAGGAAAGCGGACTAATAAGGCAGAGTAATCGTCAGAGTCAGCTTCCTTACCAGGTACCTATATTTATTTGGGTTTTGTTATGATATAACTGTCAAAAACTCTAAGCATATACGCCTTTATTGTATTAATACTGGTCTCTACCCACCACCATGGGTGTGAATCAGCTATTATATATTCACCGGCTAAGTTTAATATTTAAAAATGATATTTTGATTATAAAATAAATTTTTGAATATACTTACCCGGTGAATATATAAATTAAAGGCCCTCCCTTCCTCCCCGATAGAGACCTAGGGGACTGAGAAGAACTGGAGCTGTTTACAAGTATATGCGGTATCTGGCCGATAGTCGGCGCTGGTGGCCACACCCGCAACCTTCATGGCGATCGCTCGCGAGTTTTTGGAATCTGTCGAGCCGTCGGAGACGTCAGCTATTATATATTCACCGGGTAAGTATATTCAAAAATTTATTTTATAATCAAAATATCATATTATTGATTAATTTCTGTCCTTACATCAATATTCCCCCCTAAATTAGCCCAAAGGACTGCCCTATTATGATTATTATTAGAAGCTAAGCTACAACCCTAGTTGGAAAAGCAAGATGCTATAAGCCTAAGGCCTCCAACAGGAAAAAATAGCCCAGTACGGAAAGGAAACTAGGAAATGAATACTTATCAAGAGAAGAATACAATCAAAATAAAACGTTTTAAGAACATCAACAACATTAAATTAGATCTTTGATATATAAACTTTAAAAACTTAAACAAAAAAGAGGAAGATAAATATGATAGAACAGCGTGCTCTAGTGTACCCTCGAGCAAGAGAATTCTAATCCTAGACAGTGGAAGGCCATGGTACAGAGGCTATAGTACTACCCAAGACTAGAGAACAATAGTTTGATATAGGAGTGTCCTTCTAGAAGAGCTGCTTATGATAATTAAAGAGCCTCTTCTACCCTTACCAAGAGAAAAGTAACCACTGAACAATTCCAGTGGAGTAGATAACCACTTTAGTGAAGAATTTTTTTTTATTGTTTTTATTTTGATTATCCATCTTAACCTCAAATTAAATATCCAGTACTATATTCTGTCATTTTTTAATCTGAAAAATGGAACTTTTGAATACTGTACTGTGAACTACTCTATTAGCTTCCATGATTTGCACAGCTGAATGTTACAAATGAAAATTTTTCAAGAAATAGGCAAGTATATTATTTTACAGACACTGAATGTAATTTATGTCATGGGAATCACTTTTAAGGACTTTTAAACTGTTCAGTTATGTTTTCTGTACTGTATGAAATTTATATTATTTGTTTTGCTCTGTCCACAGACCAAAACATTAATGGGTGATGTCATGAAAGATGCTGCTTTTTCATTGGCTGAAGCCAAATTTGCGTCTGGTGGAGACTTTAATCAGGGTGTCATTCAGAATGTCACAAAAGCTCGTATCAAGTTGAGGAGCCGGATGGACAATGTTGCTGGTAAGTTAGTCGTCATTTTGCTTTTAATTCTGTCATTTATTCATTGGTTTATAAAACTGATGAATAACTTTCCTGGTCATAAGAATTTATTTTTCATCCTTAACCTTTTTCATATTGATTGAACTTACCTCTTAGTATAGTACAGTACAGTAAATTACATTAGTGCTTTTGTGAAATGAAAGGTGGTTGTATCCAGACTGATGGTTTTCTAAAAATTTTAGGGTGTTTAGGTATATCAGCTTATTTAAGGCTTTCTTAAATATTTTACTTTACACTCCACTTATTAACAAGTTGGGAAGTTTGACATCCAGAATGGTCATAATCAGTGTTGAGTGAGGTTTTATAACTAGCTATCTGGAGTGCAAGTGTTATGTAGTCTTTTATGAACAAGAACAAGATTGTAATACAAAAGTTGATTGTGATTTAGCAATTCATATAGAAGCTACTAGAATAACAACAAATTAAACTCTTGCACACCTGCTCTTGAGTGTTTGTTTTAATGAGTGGAATTTGTATAATATTGTACAGTAATCCCTTACATATGAACAAGATGTGTTCTAAGAGTGGATTCTTAAGTCAAAATGTTCTTGAAGTCCAACAAGATTAACATGGGGATCCAGCTGATAACCCCCAACCCTGTAATCTCCATTGTTTTCATTTAGCTGTTTTTCTGTATACTGTGTACATATATATATCAAGAATTCTTACAGCTATTTCTGCAGAAAAATACTTTGAAAAGAAGTTAAAACATTTTTGTTCATTGCAGACATAGCTTCGTATCTCTGAAAGTCAAGTCAAATCTTGGGGATTTACTGTACAATTCTGTATTTTATTATTTCATTCACTAATCAAAATATTGGTTCAGTTTTCACACAAGATATATTTCATCGTTGACATTGTTTAGCATTCACAGTACATGGAATTGAGGGATGGTCATTACGTTACTGTTTGTTGACTGCGCAATCCAAAGCCTTAAATTGAATAATAACACATATAGATTTTCTTGCTCTAATTAATCTAACTTATTATTTTTTTTGCAATATTCCCTCTTAAACAAAGCATGGGCACAAGAATATAAAATGATTTTGTTTTGGTTAGATTCTCCTCTAACCTCTTAAGAACTGGGATGGCCACAACATTCGTATTTTTTTTCTTTTTTTTTTTTTTATTTCTCATGTGGATACAGAGACCTGTCGTCTAGGCTGGGCAGCCTTGACAGGTCCCCCCATCGAGAATCTAGACGGGGACGGACACCTCCGTCGAACTATCTCACGGAGGACACCGTTTCGCCGAAAAAGGCCTCGAAGAGGAGAGAGACGGCGGACACCGAAGGTAAAGGGAACCGAGGGCCCCGTCATCACGGCGGAGACCGAGATCGCGATTCGCCCCATCGGTCGGAAGGAGGGGAGGGCGAGTCGTCGGTGACGGAGGACTCCGCGTACAGGAGAGTCCTTGCCTTAATTAGGGGTTATAACAACCTTATAGAACCCGCCGCTCAGGAGGAAGAACCCTGGACTTCAGGCCTGAACAAGTTCATAGCCGTCCCCGCCCAGAAAAAGTCCTCTCTCTCCCTTCCCGAGGCCAGTAACGTGGGGATTGGAAGGACTCACATCGATAGGGTCATATCCCGCAATAGCGACTCCTGCAGGGGCCACAGCTCAGCAAAGCTCTTACAGGGTTTGAAGTCGCAAACAAAGTACTACTCTTTGGAAAATAGGCCGGCCGGTGCTTGCAAGACCGAGGAAACCCTGGACATCCTGTGCCAGGGCATCTCCGACGGGAGGGCATCGTCAGCATCTACCTTCTTCTCCCCTTCCGAGTCGGCAATGATGGAGGAGATGTCTAAGGACTTGGTTAATGTGGCATCCTGGCTGGATTGGTGGGCCACCACCCTCGTAGGCACCCAGATCCCTACAGACTCCATGGAGCCTGCAAAACGGGAGGATCTGAATGAGTTGCTGGGGTTAGGTAGCCGCGCCCTTAAATTCCTGACCTTTCAGTCTTTAGCTCTCTCTGCAAACTGGATTCTCCGGAGAAGAGACGCCCTAGTCAAGAACCTTCCCATTAAGATTCCCGACAGGGAAGCGAAAGCCTTGAAGACCTGCTCCGTCTGGGGGGAGCAGCTTATTCCTACGAAGAAGGCGGAAGAGGTCGTGGAGAAGTTGGCCAAAAAGAGGGAGCTACCTACCCTGAAGCCTCAGACTGTGCGCCGCCCCGTCTTCAGGAGGCCAGTGACGGAAGCACCCATGGCCGCGCGTGCCGCACCAACTCAAGGAAGGAGGGAACCCTCGTCAGGACAGTGGCCTTCCTCTGCGGTTCCCCCCCCGAAGAGGATCATCCTCTACCCCTCCAACGTATAGGTCTTCTTTCCTCTCCTCCAGGAGAGGTCGGGCAGGCCGTTCCTCCCGTAGGAGATAAGATGGGAGGCCCCCCTCCCCTGCCCAAGCCTCAGGTAGGGGGATGCCTCAGACTCACTTGGCAAGCATGGAAGCTCCACGGAGCAGATCCGTGGACAGTAACAGTACTAAAAGAGGGCTACAGGATTCCCTTCATGGAAGAGTCACCCCCTCGGGTTCCAGCAACACAGGCGGACTGGTTGGTGCCCAAGGACCTGGCGAAGAGAGCAGCGCTGGACGAAGAGGTCACGACGATGTTGCAGAAGGGAGCCTTAGAAACAGTGAAATTCTCGGGTCCGGGGTTCTACAGTCGCCTGTTCCTAGTGGAAAAAGCGACAGGAGGGTGGAGACCTGTCAGCCCTCAACAAATTTCTCAGGAAAGTAACCTTCAAAATGGACACTCCAAGAATGGTCATGGCATCCTTGAGGGAGGGCGACTTTATGATTTCTATAGACCTCAAGGACGCCTACTTCCAAGTGCCTATTCATCCATCGAGCAGGAAGTTTCTCCGGGTGAAGTGGGGTGCCCAGGTGTTACAATTCAAGGCCCTGTGCTTCGGTCTTTCAACAGCCCCCCAGGTATTCACGAGGGTCTTTACGACGGTCTCCGTATGGGCCCACGAACGGGGCATTCGACTCATCAGATGCCTGGACGATTGGCTACTCCTTTCATCCTCAAAGGAAGACTTGAAACAGCAGGGCGAAGATCTTCTTCAATTGTGCAAAACCCTGGGCATCGTGGTCAACTTGGAGAAATCGCAGCTAACCCCATCCAACAGGATGACGTACCTGGGAATAGTCCTGGATTCATTACAGGTCAAGGCATTCCCAGCCACGGACAGGCTGGACAACCTGGATCGAGTGCTCCGGCCCTTCCTTCTTGGTCGCCCCAGAAGAGCGAAGGATTGGCAGAGGTTGGTAGGACACCTGGTGTCCTTAGAGAAGCTGGTACCTCACGGGAGACAGAACCTAAGGGTGGTTCAATGGAACTTAAAAGAACATTGGAACCAGAAAAGTTCCCCGGACATTGTGGTGCCACTCCTTCAGGAGACCAAGAAAGCCTTGGAGTGGTGGCAGGATCGGTCGAACACCCTAAGAGGGAGGCCACTGTCCTCCCAACCTCCGGAGGTCCTTCTCTTCACGGACGCATCGAAGGACGGGTGGGGAGCCCATCTCCGGGAAAAGACAGCAAAGGGGACGTGGTCAGAAAGGGAGAAGTCCCTACACATAAATATCCTGGAAATGAGAGCGGTCCAAGAAGCCTGCAACCACTTAGAGGAGGACATGAGAGGGCATTCGGTGGCCCTAATGTCAGACAATGCAACGGTGGTGGCTTAAGTGGAGAAGGAGGGGGGACTGAGATCAAAGGAGTTGTGTGAACTAGCCCTTCAAATCCTAAAATGGGTGGAACAGAAGGACATCATCCTGACAGCAAGGTTCATTCCGGGGAAGAACAACGTCCTAGCAGACGACCTCAGCAGGGTGGGGCAAGTGGTAGCGACAGAATGGTCCCTGCACCTACAAGTGGCAAGCTACATTATCCAGATGTGGGGATCCCCGGTAATGGATCTGTTTGCAACAAGGTTGAACGCGTAACTCCCCGTATTTTGTTCTCCCGTCTCACATCCGAAGGTGGCAATGGAAGACGCCTTTCAGCACAAGTGGGACAGTCTAGACGTATACGCCTTCCCCCCCTTCTCCCTGATAAGACAAGTCCTCAACAGAGTAAGGGCAGCGTCCAACCTAAGGATGACTTTGGTAGCGCTTTGGTGGCCGGAGAGAGAATGGTTCGCGGACCTAAGGAACCTCACCATTCTACCTCCTTGGCCTCTACCCGACAGGTCAGACCTATTAAAACGACCACACTTTCAGCGGTTTCACGGAAACCCGCAAGCCCTTCGTCTTCACGCCTGGAGATTATCCAGCGGCTCCTGAAGAAACAAGGGTACTCCGGCAAGACAGCCAGGAGGATGTCGCTGTACCTGAGGAAATCATCCACAGCCGTCTACCAGTCTAAGTGGACGGTATTCGTGAAGTGGTGCAGGGACAAGAAGATAGAGCCCTTGGAAGCGTCAGTGCCCGTGATAGCAGTCTTCATGGTACATCTCAGGAACAAGTTAGCCATGTCAGTCCCAGCGATCAAGGGAGTTCGGGCGGCCCTGGGTCAAGTCTTTCTTCTTAAGGGCATAGATCTCGGCTCCTCCAGGCATATCTCCATGCTTATCAGGGCTTTCGAACAATCATGCCCCCCTTCCGCCCCTAGAATCCCGAGTTGGGACTTGGCGCGAGTCCTAGATATGCTACGGAAACCACCATTCGAGCCCTTAAAGGACATTGATGACAAGAATCTCACGCTCAAGGCGGTCTTCTTGCTAGCATTAGCCTCAGCTAAGAGGGTGGGCGAGCTACACGGACTGTCATTTGAGGTGGAACACTCTAGGGGATGGAAGGAGGTAACCTTTAAGTTTGTCACATCCTTCGTCGCCAAGACTCAGAACCCCTCGGTGTGGGGTCCGAGGTTTGAGAGCTTTTCTATTCCGGCAATCCCGAATAAAGGAAACCCGGAGGACCTAAAATTGTGCCCGGTCAGGGTTATTAGGAAATACCTTAAGAGAACGGCAAACCTCCGCCCGTCTATCAAGAATCTCTTCGTCTCATGGGGTAAAACAAAGAAAAACATATCCAAAAATACGGTTTCGTTCTGGCTCAGGAAAGTGATCATGCAAGCCTACTTAAAAGAAGGACTTCCTACACCAGGGAAACCCAGGGCTCACGATGTTAGGGGCATGAGCACCTCTCTAGCATTCGAAAAGAACATGTCAGTGGCTCAGGTTCTTCAAGCGGGAACTTGGTCCAACCAGTTGACCTTCACTGCACATTACAGTATCCCAAGGACTGTACGAGAAAGTCCCTAGATGGGTTTTCCATCGGGCCGGTCATCTCAGCCCTTCGTTCGGTTTGACGGCTCAAGCCCCAGGCTTAATCGCGAAACATAAAGAATCTAGACACAAGGAGCTGAGTTCTATTTTTCCCTTTTCTCACTTTCTCGTACCATCAGTCGTCATCAAGAATATCGCTCATTACACAAGACGGAAATTCGCCAATATCAAGCACAACGAAGACATTGCAGAAGGGTAAGTGTTATATCACACTTGATGAGTCTCTTGTGTAGTTTACCCTACTGTCCATCGGGGTCAGGGATTAAGGGCACTCCCTCCTCCTAAGGTGTAAGTCTCCTAAGAAAGTGTTTCGAGGTAAGTCTCTGTGTTGGAACAAATCACAAATTTTAAGTAATTTGTATTTTTCCTAACAATACTTACCGAGAAACACTTTCGAGTTATGGCCCCCCAACCGTCCCCGCAGTGCCCCACTGACCTCGTAGTATTGTTCCTTACATAAAACTTACTGCTGGGTCGTTCTCAAAGCCACGCGACCTTCATCGGGCATTGCCCCCAGGTCACGTTCTCTCCCGCTAATCAGGGCAGTATAGAACATGGAGGTAGGGTAAACTACGTAAAACTCTGGTCGTCGGAGAGGAGTTACCAGTAACCTCCTAAGAAAGTGTTTCTCGGTAAGTATTGTTAGGAAAAATACAAATTACTTAAAATTTGTGATATATATATATATATAT
>NC_090731.1:89586794-89621794 GCF_036898095.1 Palaemon carinicauda
TTAAGTGCACATTCTTTTTGTGCAGATAGTGGAGAATATAAATTTACTTTCCAACGTTTGGTACTTTTTTAATATTCTCAAACAGGTAAACCAACCAAATGAAAATGACCAACAAAAAAAAGTTCCTCCCTTATATATGGACCCTTTGAAAAATGACGGTCCATCCCTGGATTTGACGATCTCTAGCAATTCTGCTAAAGAAAATTCTGTTGATGACCTAGGTACTAAAAAGGACCATCCTTCAAACATTCATAAAACAAACAATTTGGGCAACACAGAGAACTGAGAATCCTGCATGTTACTGAAATTTCATTAGAAACTGATTATGATGTGCTATTTAAAGCATTTCAATGTATGGTTTAATCAAGGAAATTCAAATGAGGTTTGAAAATGACAAATGGGAGTCTTGGATATCCTTTAATGATCACAATGAAGCATTTAATGCAATCTGCCATGTAATGAATATCAAAATTAATAATTTGAACATCAAGGGTGCTCTGTGTGATGGGGTAGCCAAGGATTTGGATGTACTGTATTCAAACTTGCAGACTGGATTGATACAGATGTAAATGTAGCTATGCTTCCCCCAAAGAAAGCCAAAACCACCAATGTAGATTATTGCTCAGTCTAAAGGGGTTTTCATCATCATCTCCTCCTCCTCCTGCATCTATTGACGCAAAGGGCCTCGGTTAGATTTCGCCAGTCTTCTCTATCTAGAGCTTTTAATTGAATACTTCTTCATTCATCATCTCCTACTTCGCGCTTCATAGTCCTCCTGGGTCTTCCTACTCTTCTAGTGCCTTGTGGAGCCCAACTGAACGTTTGGTGAACTAATCTCTCTCAGGAAGTGCGAAGAGCATCCCAAACCATCCCCTTCTACCCTTCATAATGATCTCATCAACATATGGCACTCCAGTAATCTCTCTTATAGTTTAATTTCTAATCCTTTCCTTTCATTTAACTCTCAATATCCTTCTGAGGGCTTTGTTCTCAAATCTACTAAATCTGTTGGAGATTGTTTCACTTGTCCTACCATGACTCATGTCCATAGAGTAACCGGAAATTATTTCAAGATACTGTATACAAATTTTTTCAAAAGAAAGTGGATACTCAATTTGGAAAGAACAGTTTCCTCATTAATGTCAAATCACAAACACAAGCTGTTGTATTGTCCAATTTACAGGCTGATAATAATGACATAAAGTTGGATGTCAAACCCCATCTAAACTTTAGTTATGGAAGGGGACCAGTTTTTAATAGAGACTTATGAGTTTACGTAAGAAGAGATACTGGCCATTTGTCCTTTAACAGTATAGAAAGTGCATAAAGTCCCTGGAACATCAATGATTATCCTTACTTTCCAGGATGTTGATATGCCTTTCCACATTGACATAGAAAATGAACGGATTAAAGTTTGATCTTTTAAGTAGAAGCCATTCCATTGTTTTAATTACCTTAGATTTGGGCATTCTTCTAAAGTGTGCAAGAATGAAAAAAATGTGTAGTACTTGCTCCAATGTTTACCATGGAGAATGTACACTAGAGGCCAATTATTTAAACAGCAATTTGAAACTTAAATCTACTGATAGATGCCAGCAATATAAGTTAGAAGAGGCTGCCCTCAATAAATCTAGTAACGAACATATAACTCGAGCATGCCAAGAGGCTATTGAGTAAATCAACAGGCTATATAAAAGCATTGAAATCAGAAGGAAAAATGTGACAGGAGACATCCAACCCACCAATTACTGCCAGTAGTTCCCAAATAAGTAGCTACATTCTGATAGCATGCTGCATGATAGGGCAAGAATATCACCACCTAAGGTTGTTGCCCACCTCTATTAACCTTTGTCCCTCATTGCAAACGAGAATACTAACCCCTCTCAGGCTGTATCTTTTCCTGATTTGATGGAGGTTCCACATAAAACAAAGTTGTCAGGTGCACCTGTAGTGGGGAAAATGCTGAGACCAGATAAATCACCACCTGTTAATCAGAAAAGAGAGAGACCTCCATCTCTCTCACCCCCTTCCATTAAAAACACCAAAGTTATGATATTATATAGATATGATATTTTGTTTTTTGGTGTTTCAGATCAACGCAAAAACATGAATCAATCAAAAATTCAAGTCGAGATCCACCATCTTCCACAACAATTAGGTAAAAAAAAAACATGAAAAAGGCAAATGTAAAACCTAACTTAAGAAGACCCTCTCTTAGAAGCCTGCAGGAAATAATTTTAAATAAAGAAAACTGCCAATAGGAAGACTTCTAAGATGTCTTCCAGAAATACACCATAGTTTTTTCTTCCATTTTGCAGTGGAATTGTCAGGGTTTAAGAGCCAAATATGAAGAACTTGATCCTTATTCATAAGGACTCCCCTATAATTTTATATCAACAAGAGAGCTAGCTTGATGCTAATACTCCTTGTTCTCGCGAGTATATCAGCTATAGGACATCATATGTTCAACGAGCAGGGAGCCATGGCAGAAGTCTTATATACGTTTGTCAAGATGTTCCCCAAATATCTTTGTCTCTTCTTACACCTCGGCAGGCAGTGGCATACAACTAGATATAGGGAGAAAATACATAATGTGCTCTTCCTACTGGCCTCCAAATAATAACATTTTGTATGATGATTTAAATGATTCAACTCCTCCCTCAACCTTTTCTCTGGGAGATTTGAATGGTAAACATCTTTATGGTGTGATGTTTTAGCAAATGCAAGGGGGTGATATTATATCATCAGTTGTGGAGAATGAAGATTTAGGACTCCTTAATACAGGAGAGCCCACACACTTTCATATCCAGACAGGTACCTTGTCATGCATTGACTTTTTAATTGCAAGCTCTAACTGCCCTCTCAATTTAGATTGAAGAACTGATGATTGGCATACTAGTGATCATGCACCAATCATCATAAACACCAACATTAATCCCCCTTTACAAAGGTCGCCATGATGGAACTTTGACAAGGCGGACTGGATTAGATTTCGGGAACTAAGCAAAATTGAAGGGAATGCAGAATAATTTTAATGTGTTTATGATGACATAGACTTAATGAATAGAACCCTCCACACAGCGGGGGTCGATTTCAATTCCCAAAACCACAGGGATATTCAAACAGTGACCAGTCCCCAGGTGGTCTTCAGAATTAACTACCTTGCGCAGAGCCACAAGGAAAATCAATGACTCGATTGCGTAGATGCTGTAAAGAGGAAAATTTGATGTACAAAAAATATTAAGCACAGCACAGTTCAGTTGTGCCATGAAAGAAGCTGGGCACCAGTCTTGGATATCTTTTGTTTCCTCAGTCAACTGTAGAACACCACTTTCTTCTGTATGGAGGAAAGAAAAAAAGGTTGGCAAATTTACCCCCAACCCACCACCAGTGTTGAAGGTGAATGATCAGCATGTGACGGGAACAGCTGAGTTTAGCAATGCTTTGGCCGATCATATCTCCAATGTATCATGTAAGAGTGAAAAAGCTCCTGGTCACCAGTATACACTGGCTTTCCTGGTGTTATAATGAGTATGGTTGATTCTCCAGTTGGGATATATGCTCAAGCCTTGGTGTCATTGGTAATCAAGACTGAGCAGCTTTTCCCTTATATGTCATACTCCTGTAAAATATATATAAAATCTCAAGTAGACTGGAATGTCATTTTGACTGATATTTTGTCTTGGAATTAGTCACAAATGTATAAAGGTGTTGAGCTCCTTGTTCTCTTGAATGAGAATCTGGTCAACAGAATTGACAGGCGTATCCCTTCTCGTGTGTTAAAATACAGAGTAAAAGACAAACCCTGGTTCAGTGATGATTGTAGACGTGCTTTTGTTCCTGTACAAATACAGACTTTTGTCCTTTACATGGGAGTATATCAGCTACCCCCCAAAATTGGGGGAAGTGCCTTGGTATATGTATGTGATGATATCAGCGAAGGTGGGATACGGCTGTTAACACTGTCAACAATCGACTGGTTGTTACCAGTCTATAGGGGGAAGCACCACCCCACTTGCTCAGTGACAAACTACTTTGATTTCAGCTGTGAGTGTGAATGGACTTTCTCACTTACTTGGACTTACTGGCTGAAATTACCGGTGAAACTTTTCCAATTTTTCTTTTTCAGGATTGCTTATGCATGCATCTCGATGAGGAATGCCAGACATGCACTTATTATGCCCGGGAGTGTTGAGCTGTAGGTGCAGCACTTTTATATCTAATAGGGAGACTGATCCTCACCTTCTTTTCTTGGGTTGCAGCGGAGACTCCTGTACCTAAGCCTCTCCCTGCGACGATTGTCGGGAGTGGCCATCCTCCCAGTGGGAAGTGTACGGCAAGAGGCGGAAGAAGCTTGAAAGGGATGCTTTAACTTTGGGGTCTTCCTCGAAGTCTAAGAAATGCTGACTTCTCTCCTTGGTTGGTACTCTCCCCTCCAGCTCTTCCCAATCACTCTCCTCTGGAAGTCACTGTGGGAAGAGGGGTGGCCCTTTTACACTGAGGAAAGAAGCTATTACCATTATCCCTTGGTGAAACAAGGAGGGGTTGGGGGTGGTCTTTTGCTCGAGGGCAGTTCAGCATGGTGTTCAAGATTCCTTTTGTGTCTTATGTGGTTCATTGCAGCTGAAGTGCTCCCCTTTGAAGGCCAGGCTAGTAGAAGTGTTGGCTTGGGGGCCTCGGTATGAGTGTTTCTGCTCCTGCCGAGGGTGCTACTGGCTCATCCTCTTCTAGAGCTGAGAGTATAGAGTCTTTCCCTCTCAGTCTCCTACCCCCAGAGCCTTCTACTTCTTCTGCAAGCACTTGCCCAGCTGAGCACCTGTGGGTTGACATCCGTGTGAGTTTCGTCCCAGCACATTCCCCTGCCAGGCGGAATGTGCGTACTGAGCAGAGAATTGTTTCTTAGCACTAAAGCAGAGACAACCGCTTTCCCTCTCCATTTTGGCCTGCAGTCTAACGCACAGCAAACTCAAGTGTGTATTGATGCCCTCTCCTGTAGTACCATCCCCACAGGTAGTTCAGAAATGGAAACGCATACTTGGAGCACTCTAGGAATTCGAAGCTTCCTGGAGATCACAAGCGTGCACTCCTGTAAATACTGTGTGAAGGTCATCCTTATGCTTTGACTGCGAGGGACTTGTGTAGTCTTTGGTGAGTTCAGCTACCTGCACGCTCATGCCATGTTCAGATTGCTATCCCCTCACGTGAAGTGGGGTATATCACTTCTGCTTGCTATTAGCGCACACTATTAGCTCGCCCTTCCATGGCTCGTGCTCATTTGATGACGTCTGTGCAAACTTTTAATTTTTTGTTAGCAAATGCAGTTTAGCTTTGAGTTCAGCACAGTGAAGTACAGCTCAAATATCTCTTCCCTTCTACTTTGCACGGGCCGTGATTGCTATTGGCCATCTCTTGGTTTACGAGCTGTAAGTTCAGGCTGATATATCTAATGATAAGCCTGAGGTTACTGGGTTGGTTTTTCCAGCCAGTTAGAATGACTTCCTCCCTTCTAAGGATGAGTCTCCTATGATAAAGAATTGTGGTTTGTATTTGTATAGGAACAAATGACAAATTTTGAAAATAATTTGTATTTTTCCGAACGATACAAACCCAAGTTCTTTACTCAAACCTTCCCGCGATCACCACCCCCTGAAGTAAGTCCCGGCTGCAATTCAATTGAGATTACAGTGAGCTAGAGGGGTGGTGGTGGCTTCCATGCAACCGACAGTGTAACTACCCAGCTTGGTTGTTTACACCTCTTTAGAAGTTTAACTGCCGTATTCCAGCCTTCGCTATTACTCTGTTCTAATCCTATAGTAAAGAACTGGTTTGTATAATTGAAAAAAAAAAAAATTAATCAATGTAATTTTTTAAAATAATTTTTAGTCAGGATGACTGGGAATGTTGAATTGGGGTATGCAAGTAAATTGGTATGCTTATAGGCTTTTTTCTAGGCTACAAAATCCATAGCTTTGACAGAGCACTTATAAAAGTGTTGATACGCAAACAAGTTTACAGTCCAGATCATCGTCCTTGTGTTATCTGGTCAGCTGAAGATTATGGCTTAGGCCTTTTACACTTTTCTTTAGCCTGAAAGCTTCCTACATTACACATCTGTCCTCAACTTCTTGGATACATCAATTACTACTTTAAGTTTACAAAAATTTGTAAAGAACATCACTATGATGCAACATGAAAACAGTTTGTGTGTTTACGGTATTTCAGTATGGCAGGAAACTTTAAAACGTTAATCCATCTTCTGTAACTTCAGATTTCATTTTCTTTAATTTTGAAGGATATACTGTACATATAAAGTTGAATATAGTTAAAGTATGATGTAGCCATTTTGTGCCTCTTTTATCTAGGTTTGCTTTCGCTTAATATTTTAGTGAAACTGTTAGTAAAATTGAGGTAGTTATAAAATGTATGGAATGTATCAGTAAATAATTTTCATCTAATTTCTTCCAATCAGGTACAACCCTTCCTGTATTTGAGAGTATGGAAGATGGCGTCGACACCTATGAATTGACTGGGTTATCACGAGGTGGTCAGCAAATGGCCAAACTCAAGATTAATTACAAGCGAGCTATTGAGCTATTAATTGAATTGGCATCACTTCAGGCTTCCTTTGTAACCCTGGACAATGTTGTTAAGATAACAAATCGCCGTGTAAATGCCATCGAACATGGTAAGTGGGATAAATTAAGTTATGGGTTAGGAGTTTGGTGTGCATGGAATAACTGTACAAGAGTGGGTAGATCTATTAATATTTTTTATATAAAAGAGAAACTTATGTTGGCGTAGTAAGATGTATTTCAAGATGTCATTAAGGTAATTTTACTTATTTGCATTTTTAAAAAAGAAGTAGCAGATGTGGCTTTCAAAGTACCCTTGTCATATGTGGTAGTGAATGGCAGCACTGCTGCATTGGTAGATCATATCTCTTTTATCTTTTAGTTGTCACGTTGTGCTCAGTGCTCAAGCCCATGTCTACCTAGACTTCTGATTGTGATTTTGGTTTTAGGAAATTATATAAAAACACATTCTTCTTTATTTAATTGGAGGGGATATCTTCTGGCTTCTGTGTGTTCTTGTGAGGGTTGTTAAATGGATTTATTGCCAGGTGATAAAAATCCTCTCTCTCCCTGTTATGTGCTGGTGGCTGAAGTTCCTCATAGAAGGATTATCTTCTGGTAGTAGTAACTCATATAAATTATTTTGTTGTAAAGCAAATTTTCTTTTAATTCAGGGGGAAAGCCAGGGAAGACTAGGTTTATTAGGTGATAAACAAGTATTGTTTTTACTAACAACATGATCACGCTGAAGAGGTTGCCATACAAAGCCAATTTTCTCGGATAACCAATTTTGAAGGGGATGCATCCAAATCCCTGTGCGCTGCGTGTAACCACATGTGAAATATCCACTGTAATATTGGAAACATAAGAAACCTTTTATGTTCCAAAAGACAGTTTACTAATAATGAGTCAAATACAATAGAATGGTTATTTTGAGTGGTGCAAGTCAAGCAATATATCAATGACTAGAACTAGTTTTGATGATATTGTTAGAATTTTACCATTCCTTCCATTTCAGGCAATTGGGGTTATAGAGCCCTGTTTAATTCTGTACTTAAGGCATGCAGGGTTAGATTTATCCATTTCATGTATTATAGCATATGTGTTTAGGTATTTTAATATTTGAATACCTCCAGTAGTCAGAGAGAGGAAATGGGTATAAGCTCAATTACAACAGATCACGAGAGGGAGGAAATGCAGTTGGGGGTCATAATATGTAATAATTGCAAGGAAAAAAGTGGAAGAAATAAAGAGAAGAAAATTATAGGTTTTTAAAAATTACAATGATGATAGGGGGTTACATAGTAAATATAATTTCAGAAATGCCCCTCAGATGGGTTGACAAGAGAAATAATTGCTTGAACAAGAGTTTGAGGCAGCTATAAAAACAGAGAGAGAGAGGAAGAGAAGCTAATCATAGTACCTGACATGAATGGCAGAGTCTGGAAGAGACAGGATGGATATGAGAAAGTGCATGGAGGCCATGGGTTTGGAATTAGAAATGGAGATGGAATGATTTTATATTAGATGGCTTAGAGTTTTGAATTGGCATGTATGAACACCTGGTTTCAGAAGTTGTATAAGCACCTTAAAACCTATGAAAGTGGAAGAGTGAAAAGCCAAATAGATTACATTTTGGTTAGAGGAGCTGACAAAAACAATGTGATGAACTGTAAAGCAATTTTGGGGGAAGCAGGAGTTAAACAACATAGACTAGTAGTGATAGATTTTAAAATGAGAGGTAGAAAACTCAAGAAGAGAAAGAGGAGATCTAGAATAAAGGTTTGGGACCTTAAAGGAAAACATGGTGAGCAATTTAATGAGGATTGTGAGAGATGACTTGAAAGGTTGAACTTAAAGATTGAGTGGCCTGGTTAACAGAGGAAAATATCTGGATGGCTATGAATGAAATGTGTAGGGGAAACGGATGAATTAGTGGAATAATAATAAGAAACAGGGGAATTGGTGGGTTAGTGATAAGAAACAGGGGATATGGTGTGCCGAAAGGAGAAAAGTGGTCATGGGATAGAGGTGCAAGAGTCGGTTCAAAGAAAATCAAATGCATTTAAGGACTGGAAAGTAAGGCATTTACTGGGGGCAGAAGAACTGTACAGAGAAAAGGAAAAATATTCTAGGAGGAAAGTAGGTACAGCTATTTGGAGACTGGTAGAGCAATTAAATAAATGGCAAGGAACAAGGGAAGGAGAAAATAATAATAAGATTTCACAGTACTACATTGGGTCCTTCTCTCAGGTTACGGTTCTTTCCCTTTGCCTACACATATACCGAATAGTCTGGCCTATTGTTTACAGATTCTCCTCTTTCCTCATACACCTGACAACACTGAGATTACCAAACAATTCTTCTTCACTCAAGGAGTTAACTACTGCACTGTAATTGTTCTGTGGCTACTTTCCTCTTGGTAAGGGTAGTAGAGACTCTCTAGCAATGGTAAGCAGCTTTTCTAGGAGAAGGACACTCCAAAATCAAATTACAGTATTATTCTCTAGTCTCGGGTAGTGTCATAGCCTCTGTTCCATGGTCTTCCATTGTCTTGGGTTAGAGTTCTCTTGCTTGAAGGGTACACTGGAGCACACTATTCTATCTCATTTCTCTTCCTCTTGTTTTGATTAAGTTTTTATAGTTTATATAGGAAATTTTATCTTAAGAAAATGGTTATAAAGTGAGTCTAGGATGGGAGGAGGAATACATGACCTTTTTTCTTCACTTTTCATTCCCCTCCCTTGAGGTGCAGTGCTTGGACCGTTATGTTGTTGGAACAGATTTTGGTGTAGGTAAGAGACCATAATGAGCAACTATTCTCTTAATTTTAAGATAAAGTGCTTATTTCCTCATCTTCCTGACGAGAGTGAGGTTAGATGATAATGTGAACTCAGTCATTTTATTTATACACACACCATCCTATTAGAATGCAGTTCTTCTGTGACCACCTATGGCAGTAACTTCTCCCTTTCTCCTGTAAAACAGGCATAGGAAGTGGATTGTAATAGACACTTGTGCTCATCATAAGCGCCGAGCGTTTAGATATTTGCAATTTTAAGTCAGTCAGTTTGGTTAAATGAACTTCCTCCCTCCTAAGGATAAGTGTAAGGATATCCGTGTATGAACATATCACAATTTTTTAAAAACAATATGTATTTTTCTTAACTATACAAATCTGAGTCCTTCAAGTTATTGTTTCTACCTCACTCACCACGCAAGTTCTAGGTGAAGGTCAAAGTGGCTTCTCAATGAGCTGGTATGCAGGTGGGCTTCCCTCCTAACCACCGTTAACTACTAACACATCGATACAATTTTTCATAGCAAAGTTTTTAACTTTGCTGAAATCATACTCCTATTAAAGGACTCAAGTTTGTACAGTATAGTTCAGTACTGCTGTACAGTATTTGAAAACTATAAATGGCCTCTCTCTTAACTTTACTACAAACCTACCCCCATCAGTGTGAGGGTCAACAATATGAATATGAGGGGCGGTGCATAGAAATAAACAGAATTCTGATAATAAATTTTTTTGATTTTTTATACTCGTCTGATGTTCATAAATATGGTCACTCTTCTCCCCACTGATCAGTGGTATTAAGAGTATAAGGAATACTATAGTTTTTACTTCTAGACTGACAGACAAAAGATGGTGTGTCGTGGCCAAACTATTGCTATCACTATTAAATTGTCTCATTACTTTATTAGAGGTCTGAATCTATTGGAAGAAAAAAGGAAAATTTTATAGTTTTTTTTTTTCTAGGTAAATGATGATATAACAGAGCTTTAAAATACAAACTTTATGAACTTGTGAATTTAGAAATAAAAAAAATTTAATACTGAAATTCCATTTTCAGTCTTACAAAGCTCTGTAATTCTGTTTGGTTAATTTTGAGAGAGTACTTATTTTGATTTTCATTTTCCTAAGTGATTATTTTTATTCAAGTATTTATTCACCTTTAATTACTTTTTATATGTATATTGCTATACTCGTTTTGAATGTGTGCTTAGTATATTATGACCTACCTGCTTGCTTCTTACAAATATTTGTTCATATTTATTGCTATACTTTGATAAAATATCATGTACAATACTTGCAAGTAGTAGTTCGTAATTAATTATGAACTCGTCAGATGTTTTACAGATACGTAATGTATGGATTAATACTATTGGTATAAAACTCTTAATTTAATCTTTCCAGTTTTAATTGCATTAACCTTGAAATATGAAAATTAGTTTTGACATCCAAAGATTAAATAGATGAACTCCTTCCCACATTGTGAGAAGAGTTGATTAAGTAGTAAATTCTGCTGTTAATCTAGCATCTGAGGTTTATTATTATTATTATTATTATTATTATTATTATTATTATTATTATTACTACTTGCTAAGCTACAACCCTAATTGGAAAAGCAGGATGCTATGAGCCCAGGGGCTCCAGCAGGGATAATAGCCCAGTGAAGAAAGGAAATAAGAAAAAATAAAATGGTTTAAGAACAGTAACATTAGAGTAAATATTTCCTATATAAACTATAAAACACTTCAACAAAATAAGAGGAAGAGACGTAAGATAGAATAGTGTGCCTGAGTCTACCCTCAATTAAGAGAACTGTATGTAACCCAAGACAGTGGAACACAATGGTACAGAGGCTATGGCACTAACCAAGATTACAGAACAATGATTTGATTTTGGAGTGTCCTCCTAGAAGAGCTGCTTGCCATAGCTAAAGTCTCTTTTCTACCCTTACCAAGAAGAAAAATACCTCTGAACAATTACAGTGCTGTAGTTAACCCCTTGAGTGAAGAAGAATTGTTTAGTAATCTCGGTGTTGTCAGATGTATGAGGGCAGAGGAAAATCTGTAAAGAATAGGCCAAAGGGAAAATGAACTGTAATCAGAGAGAAGTATCCAATGTAGTACTGTCTGGCCCGTCAAAGGACCCCATAACACTCTAGCGGTAGTATCTCAATGGGCGGCCAATGCCCTGGCCAACCTAGTACCTATGAATTTTGGAGTAATTAAGATTAAAATGGATTTTGATTGATGCAAAAGAAATGGTATTTATTGTAGATTGATTTATTTGTACTTTTAAATCTATTCCATATCCATGTCTTCCATCACTATTAGGTGTTCACTTTCCAGTAAAGAATGAGTTTTAAGTCAATGCTTGTTAATCGTAAAAATTCAGAAATCTGGAAGTTGCAAATAACTGTTGCTTAACAACCCATGTGAAGTCATAGCACTTTTAATATTGTACAATATGACCTCATCTAACCTGTGATTTCTGATACACAGTACAGTTAACATCTTGTAAAGGTTACCCTATTCAAACCCTAACTATACCTTCATGCTACTAAACTCAACTTTTCTTCTACAGTTATAATTCCAAGGTATGAACGCACTCTCCAGTACATTTTGTCGGAACTTGATGAGTTGGAACGTGAGGAATTTTACCGTTTGAAAAAGATCCAAGAAAAGAAAAAGCAGGCCAGAGACAAAAATGAAAAAGCAAAGGCAGCTTTGAAAGAAGCCGGAATTCTGGCAGAGGCAGAGGCCCGAAATATGATAACTGATAGTCATGACGAAGATCTTCTCTTCTAAAACATAAGAATATATGGTATGAGGTGTATTTTAAATTGTGTGAATTTCAATCCCTTCCATTCAGATGAGCAATCAAGTACTGTACTTTTTTGTTGAAAGTGTACTGAATGCTTTTCATGATATATTCAGATTTAGTCCTGTAAATAGATAATGCACAACATCCAATTACAAATTATGTTGCAGATTTATATAATTTTTAATGCCTTGTTTTTTATATGGTCAGCATAATAGTTTGGCAATTCAACTTTCCCAGTCTAGCCTAACATGAGTAGTTACTGTATTCTGATGATTTTTTATTTAAGTTCTTCATTGGAATACCTCATTGTTTATCAAATTTCTTTCACTTACAAGTATTAGAAACTAAAAAGAATTTCTATTTGTGTATAATTGTCTTTTTGTATTGTAACATTTATTACATAAAAATGGTAGATGATAATAGGAAAGAATGTGTATTCTTTGTATAAAACAAGTTTTAAATGATCAAGTTATTTTGTTGTTTCTAATAGTGTATATAATGTACTATGTTATGTGGAAATAAAATATAATATGAATGAACAGACAGTTAGTTACACTTTGACACATTATATGATTTACTGTATTTATTTCTACTGTTTTGTGCCTAAAATTATAGCATAATATATTGACCTATGATTATGGAGCTGCTCATTATTGGTTAGGGTAAGACAGCTGTCATGCAGATTTAAACCTCTTGAGAGCCTTGGTGAAAGGTTGGCTGCTGCCAAAAATAAGGATTTTTAAAGTTACTAATTTTTTTTTTTGTTATAAGCTTTTCAGTGTTCTGTGGCTTTAGGAAGGAAATGATGGAAATTTAACAGCTTGTTCCTATGTGTATACAAACCTTTCATCCTTTAAAATAAGAATGTCTCAAGTTGAGCTGGAATGTCCTATAATTCTTAAATAAGGTACAGTCCCCTTTTGCTTTTCGTGGGTTCATTCTTTGTAATTTCACTCATTTGCAACACAAAGAACTGTATAACCTATTAGATAAAATATCACATTTGCGGATTCACGAGAGGTACTCTCGCGGTGCAATGATTTCAAGCAGCCTGCACTCCTTTACACTGGACTTGCTTCGCTCCACTTCCCTCTCCGCCCAGCACAACATACCATCTCACCATGACTTGCCTCAATCCTGTAGTCTCTCTCTTCTTGTGGGCATCTCCTGCTTTGATCCTTTTTGAGCAGAATCACTTCATGTAAAAAGTAATGTATTTGTATACACTAGTACATACACCCGGACATTGTTTATAATTACGGGGTAATGTTATTTAGACGTGGGTTTCCTACAGTACTGTGAAAGAGACAACACATCAGTTGTTGGATAATGCTTCAAGACTGCTGCGTAGAAATTCGTACGAATATAGTTAATGGTCTTTGTATAAAATATGTACACTTAATCCTAAGGGGCCGCCAAACCGAAGGTAGAAAAAAATTCGCTAAATAAAAAGTATTTGATATTTTGACTCAAACATTTCGCGGAATATCTTAAATATGATTCCTAATATTGTGTTGGCGAAGGTAGAAAAAAATTTGCTAAATAAAAAGTATTTGATATTTTGACTAGCATTTCGCGGAATACTGTATCTTAAATATGATTCCTAATACAGTATTGTGTTGGCGGGATTTAATTGAATAAAAATGCTGTGATGTTACATATAAAAAATAATTTTTATTCTAAAATATGCTATTGGCATTGTTGTTTGTGCTAGAGATATGACACACAGTATGTCATGGATGTACTTGATCATAATACAAATATCAGTACATTTTTGTTTTTTGGTGTTTCCCCTCATGTAATGAAATATCATGCTCACAAGATGGCTGCCCAGAGTGACGTCACGTAAATCTAGGATTTTCTTGATTTCATTTCAAGTGACACTGTCAATTTTCAGTTAGTCCAAAAAACCAAATGTGTCTATATTTACGAATAATATCAATATCCATGAGAGGTTTCACGAAAATATGTGAAAAGTTTGATTATTCCAACACAAATGCAAACCCTTTGCTATTTATAGGGATATACTCTCGGCGAAGCTGAAAGAAGAGCCATGATCATTTTTTGATTAGAGGGGGGTTAGCTCAGGGGTAGCCGACTGCCCAGCTCACTCACACATCTGGCTGAGCCCTGACTTTTTCTGGCTCGGTAGAGGACGGTCATACGGCCGCTCTCTCCCACAAAGACTTGCCTTTCAATAATATTGCTATTCTTTATCTTTCAGAAGTGTGCTTGCTTTTCTCCTTGGAAGTCCCTTGCATACCTGTTCCAGTCCCGAAGGCCGCTGTTGCGGTACCTTCATATCTGCTGTCACCGGGACGACACCTGTGGAGGGTATAAGGAGTGATCTGCTTTGCAGTGGGAGAGGTTCGGGAGATGGAAAAAGAAGGCTAAGCGCGCTTCTTCGTCTTCAGGGTCATCAGTGAAGTTGAAGAAATCGTGGTCGTCTTCTTTGACCCCCCAACGTCTTCCCGAAGCTGCTCCTCCGCCGGTCCTCTCTGGGAAATGGCCGAATAGCAGCGCAGCCCTGTTTACTCCAAGACAACCTTGTAGATCAAGGGATGGTACCAATTCCCTTAGCGAGTCTGTCGTGCCTCTTTCTCCAGGGAGCTTCTGCTTGATTTCTGACTTGTCTATTTAGTCATCACTGGGCATTGATGGGCACTATTCTAAGGACATTCTCTTTGGACTCCTTGAGTTGGGGGCTGAGCGCAAGCTCTCTCTCCTACTTCTTCGGAAGTTGAGCCGTTCCCTGTTGCCGCAGGCGCTATTGCCCATCGGTTAGACTTCTGGTCCCCTGTGACTGACGCAGAATACTAGCGATTCCACGCGATTCCACCAGGGACAGTGGAGGATCAAAGTCTGAGGCATGTTCCCCCATCAGGCGAACATCTCTCTCGTTTGCGAGAGAGAACCACTTGTGTTCAGCGGTCTCCTCACGCCTACACTTCCTCCCCAGTGGTGTGGGTACAGCTTAGTCCTAGGGGATGTTCAACTTCGGGAGAACAAACCTCTCTCCTGAGAGAGGAAGCTTCTGATCTTGTTGGGCCTCAGCAGTCTCCCTCTCTGGAGGTTTCTGCTAGACGTTCTCCTTCGGGGGACCGTCAGGTGGAGGAGTTTATGACCCATCATCACCCTGGGCATGCTCCTCCCCCAGTGGTAACGAGACGTCTTTTTGAACCTTCACGTTCAGGTCATGATTTTCCTTTGGATTCTCGTGACAGTCTTGCTTTGGGCATGCGTGACTCAGAGGATCCGAGCTCCCATTCGGCTGAGCCTTCGAGCTCTCGTAACCCGGGACCTACGGGTCCTCGTTTCGCTAAGCCTTCGGGCTTGCGTGACCCGGAGCCTTCGGGCTCTGATTATGTTGAGCCTTTGGGTCCTCGTCACTCTGTGCCTTTGGGCTCTCGTAACCCCAAGCGTCGGGCTCCTGTTACATTGAGCCTCCGGGCTCTCGTAACCTGGGACCTTCGGGTCCTTGTCACGCTGAGCCTTTGCCGGAACCATTGGGTTCCCGTAGCGTAGAACCCCTATACACTCGTGACCTGTACTACGCTGAGCTTTGGGCTCTCGTGACCCCTATTATGTTGAGCCTTCGTGCTCTCATAACCCAGAGTTTTCGGACTCGTTGCTCTCGTAACCTTTGTTACGCTAAGTCCGCGGGCTCTCGTGTTCTGCATTGCGCTGAGCCTTCGGGCTCTCATGAAGCTTTACGCTGAGCCCCCGTGCTTTCATAACCCTCATTATATTGAGCCTTATGGCTCTAGTAACCCCAACTTTTCGGACTCTCGTCGCGCAGAGCCTCTGGGCTCTGTTGACCCTCGTCACGCTGTGCCTTCGGGCTCTCGTGACTAGCGTTATGCTGAGCCTGCGAGCTCTCGTGATGCCAGTTACGCTGAGCCTCCAGGCTATTGTAACCCTGGGGGGCCTTTGGGTCCTCATCACAATGATCCCTCTTGGCCTCGTGACTCAAAACTTCGGGTTCTCGTAGTGCGGAACCTGTGGGCTCGCCCCACCAGGGTCTTGATAGTTACTAAATCTTTTGAGATTCGATGACTTAGAACAGTGGTTCCCAACTTTTTTTTCAGGCGACCCCAATCATGCACCTCAAGCTATGACCGCGACCCCACTAGTTCAGTTGTATAAGTATTCTTATATATTACTAGTTGTTGGCTGTAAAAGTAAAGGACAGTGAATATCCTTCTATAAGATGGGTACTATAAGATTGGAAAAGACAAAATTAACATCATTAAATTTTATTATAGCATTATAAATTCTAAGGCTTAATATTAATAAAAAACCCCACTTCTGGAATAATGTTTTGTCACATTCCACAAAAACAAACTAAAAGTATATATAAAGGTTTTCTGTTACATGGTAAACTGATTTTCTTGGGAGCCTTGGTCCTGGATCATGAGGCTAAGTTTCTCTATTCGTGGTTCAGTCTTAGAAAGAGGGTAGGTAGCAAGGAAAGTGAAGGGGCAAGGAACAAGGAGGAGGCGGCGTAGAGAGGAGGGGAAGGGTCACGGAAGGAGTAACAAGGAAAAGAGATGTAATATATTTGCAAATCACAGTAAATAAGACTAAGCAGAAACGAAAAAATCAATGATATTCAGCACTCCAAATCTCGCCAAAACTACAACCTCAAAAACCAACCATATACAATTTTCCAAATCTCTAAACAACCGCCAAAACACCAACCTCCAAAACCAATGACATAAAATCCTCCAATTCTCTTAACATGCCAAAACAATAACCTCAAAAACCAGCGACATAAAATCCTCAAAATCTCCAAACAACTGCCAAAACAATAACCTCCAAAACCAATGACATAAAATCCTTAAAATCTCTAAACAACTTCCAAAACGACAACCTCCAAAACTAATGACATAAAATCCTCCAAATCTGTAAACAACTGCCAAAACAACAACCTCCAAAACCAATGACATAAAATCCTCCAATTCTCATAACATGCCAAAACAATAACCTCAAAAACCAGTGACATAAAATCCTCAAAATCTCTAAACAACTGCCAAAACAATAACCTCCAAAACCAATGACATAAAATCCTTAAAATCTCTAAACTGCCAAAACAACAACCTCCAAAACCAATGACATAAAATCCTCCAAATCTCTAAACAAATGCCAAAATAACAACCTCAAAAACCGGCGACTTAAAATCCTCCAAATCTCTAAACAACTGCCAAAACTATAAACTCCAAAACCAATGGCATAAAATCCTCCAAATCTCTAAACAACTGCCAAAACAACAACCTCCAAAACCAATGACATAATATCCTCCAAATCTCTAAACAACTGACAAAACAACAACCTCAAAAACCGGCGACTTAAAATCCTCCAAATCTTTAAACAACTGCCAAAACAATAACCTCCAAAACCAATGACATAAAACCCTCCAAATCTCTAAACAACTGCCAAAACAACAACATCCAAAACCAATGACATAAAATCCTCCAAATCTCTAAACAACTGCGAAAACAACAACCTCAAAAACCGGCGACTTAAATCCTCCAAATCTTTAAACAACTGCCAAAACAATAAACTCTAAAACCAATGACATAAAATCCTCCAAATCTCTAAACAACTGCCAAAACAACAACCTCCAAAACCAATGACATAAAATTCTCCAAATCTCTAAACAATGCCAAAACAACAACCTCCAAAACCGATTACATAAAATCCTCCAAATCTCTAAACAACTGCCAAAACAACAACCTCAAAAACCGGCGACTTAAATCCTCCAAATCTTTAAACAACTGCCAAAACAATAAACTCCAAAACCAATGACATAAAATCCTCCAAATCTCTAAACAACTGCCAAAACAACAACCTCCAAAACCAATGACATGAAATCCTCCAAATCTCTAAACAACTGCCAAAACAACAACCTCCAAAACCAATGACATAAAATCCTTCAAATCTCTAAACAACTGCCAAAACAACAACCTCCAAAACCAATGACATAAAATCCTCCAAATCTCTAAACAACTGCCAAAACAACAACCTCAAAAACCGATGACATAAAATCCTCCAAATCTCTAAACAACTGCCAAAACAACAACCTCCAAAACCAGCGAAAAAATCCTCCAAATCTCTAAACAACGCCAAAACAACAACCTCAAAAACCGGCGACATAAAATCCTCCAAATCTCTAAACAACTGCCAAAACAACAACCTCTAAAACCAATGTTATAAAATCCTCCAAATCTGTAAACAACTGCTAAAACAACAACCTCAAAAACCAATGACAAAATCCTCCAAATCTTTTAACAACTGCCAAAACAACAACCTCAAAAACCAGCGACATAAAATCCTCCAAATCTCTAAACAACTGCCAAACCAACGACCTTTTCGACCTAGTGACTAGCGCCGCAGACGTGCCAACTTCACAAGAACATACAAATAAAATAACACATCTAATAACACAATTATTTTGTTAAATGAAATAATAATCGAAACAATACAAATTCACAAGAGGTAAATAAAAAGGAAGGGGAGTAGTAAAGATGAGGAGAGGAAGGGAAGTGGCAAGGAAATATCGAAGAGGAGGGGAGGGGGGGCCAAGAAGGAGGAGGAGAGGAGGGCAGGGGTAAAAAAGAAGCAGGGGGAGAAGGGGCCTGGAAAGACGGCGAAGGGGGAAGAGGAGCAAGGAAAGGGTTGCGAAGGGAAAGGGTAAAATGTAGGAGGAGAGGGCATGAAAAGTGCCCCTCTCCTCTTCCTCTTCCCTTGCCCATCTCTCTCTTTAAATATGGGGGGGGGGGTTTACCATGTGGTTTTAGAAGCCCCAATTATGAATACTGTGATAGGCTATCACTCACTGACATACTGTGGTGCAATACTTCGTCAGCAAGGGAAGTACTCAGTTTCTATTATTGGCATACCACTTTTTCGTGAATAATTAAGAATTTAAAAAAAACAAAGACTGAGTGCAACCTATGCAGCACATTCGAAATCTCTATACAGGCATAAATGCATCAACTATATGAGACGAACAAATAGTAGACAGTGTTTCCCGCTGCGTCAGTACAGCGGGAGTGGCTGCCTGATTGGACGTGGACGGTAATGCTATTCACATATCAAATGCATACTGCACTCAGGGATACCACCATTAAAATTTTGTTTTTTTATGTTAATATATGAATAGATAGATATATAAAAGTCGATTAATAAAAATCCCCAAATACTTTTATATATTTTTTCTTTACAGTACTGCGAGTTCTGCCATATTTTGAATTTTTATTTTTATTTTGATATTTTGAGAGTTTGGCGACCCCAGGGTTGGGAAACCTGGACTTAGAACCTCCAGGTTCTGGTCTTGCTGAACCCTAGGGTACGTGCAACCCTGAGTTTTCCCGCTCTACTGCTGAAAACCCCTCGGGGTTTTGTCATCTGGCCCCTGCTTGATTTCTAGCTGCATCGCATGGCAGAACAGTGTCACATGACGGAGCAACGTGTCTCGAATTACCACCCTCGGAAGACTTGCTCTGTCACCTTCCATGTGATCACGTAGCACCAGTCAGTTCGGTCTTGCCAACTGCTCCGAGGTTCTGTCGCCTTTCTTGATTGTGAGAGAGGGTATCTCTGCCCAGGGAAACCTTCTTGCGAGGCGAGATTTCCATTACTGTATTCTCACCAGTCTTGTGGGCCTCTACCTGCCCCGAGACGGCCTTCACCACTCTCCCCCCTTGTCATTTACCGTTGCAGGGCAAAAGACTGGGAGAATCTTTAGAACACTCTGATGCTCAGAGGTTGTGGAGGATTAATTTTTGTTTTTATCTTTATTTTTTGTTTGCCAAATCCAGAGAGAGAGAGTGTGTATCGATTGTTTGTTGTGAGAAAGACTGTTGGTATTAATGAGGTTTTTTTTTATGTTTTTAGCTAGGTTAGGAGAGTGGTGCATGTCTTGGGCGAATGATTATTTTTTATTTGACTGCAGCTAGAGGCAGTTGTGTTTGTGAATGCTGGCTTATAATTTTTATTCTTTTACCAGTGTGGAAGTGTTTGATTATTTTTTGAGCTGTAATTCCTCCTTTGGAGAACTTATTTTTGAATGTTGCTCAACCCTTGATGACCTGGCCTGTAATTGATTGTGTTTAGACTGCTCTAGTGGATTGACCGACTGTTGATGACCTGGATTACGTTCAAGAACCTGAGTTGATTGTTCTTGTGCTGTAATATTATGACAATGATGATGGTGATGATAACGCTCATGACCAGATCAATTAATACAATTGTGTACAGTATTAATATTCATCAGTGTTCCGGTTGTGGAGGTGGGGGTTGTTCTTGCAACATCCCGCCACAAGGTATCAACGTCCAGCACATCCCCGAAGGGTAGGCCAGTGCCAATCCTGCCTGGAGGAAAGGAGTTGAGGAAACCTTCCCAGGTTTCTAAAACCAGGGCTCCATGCCGTCTGAAGGATCCCCCTCCCAGTTCATCGGGAAGTAGAGACTCCCTATGGCTGAGCCCATTATTCAACGTAATGCGGTAGGCAGTGACAGTGGATTGCTTTGTTGGCTGCTTTCCTTCCAGGTGCCTCTCCTCCCGTAGATCCCTGGAGGAGTTTGCAAGGCTCTGCTCTGGCAGCTCTTCCTTATAAGGAGAAACGCCTCTCTCTTCAAAAGAGGACCTAAGAAAGAGCGCCTCAGAATCCTAAGGGAGTCCCCTGTAGTTCAGAGTTTCTCAGGCCAGACTTAAGGGGAAAAGGAAAAGGATCAGGCCATCTCCCCCAAAGGAGGACTCCTTCCACCACACTCGATTGAGGGCGGCCTAAGGAGCCTCGCCCTCCAGCGCAGTTTGATGTAGTTCCTCCTCCCGAAGAAGACTGTCGTACCTCAAGACAGAGGAGGCCATAAGGTCTACTCTTATGGAAGAACTCTTGTTGCAGCACAGGGAACCGAAGGATTTGTTTATCATTCCAAATTCCTCGGTAAGAGCTCCCCCACCTCAGCAAGAGTAAAGGGAAGTCTCTTCCAGCACATTTGGAGGCACTGCCCTGTCAATGATCTACCCTGATGACTTCAACCCACCCTGGGCTTCAATGATTAAGAGTTTGTAGGTGGATGGGTATTATGATCCTGAGGACGATCTGTTGCCAGGGGCTACTAGCCCTAAGCTCTCGTAGGCGGAGAAAAAGGAGTCAGATCACGCCTTCTGGCAAGTTCTAGCATGCATTCATTCCATCAACGGACTGCCAGATCCATCAGCATCCCCTCTTGAAGGAAAGGACCCGGTCCTTGACCAGGTCTATGTTTCCTAGAGACCCCTGAAGGTTAGTGCAGCTTTGCCTGGTCAAGGGGTTGAAGAGTGCCAGACAGAATGCAGTGGCTCAGGCCGCAGGTTCCTGCATGTCCCATCGCTCCAACACCACCTATAAACTCCTGCAGAGGAGATATTACGGGATTCTCAATGAGCCTCCTCCGGCTTTGCCTCTAGACCATTCGATAGAGGCACTCTTGATGGGCACGCCCTTCGAGAAACTAACAGGACTCTGTCTTGTACTCAGCCTCAGAAATCCTCAACCAGAAAAAAGTCGCGAAGTATGCCATGCAGGCAACTCCGTAGCTTGATTTCTGGTTGGGACCAATTGGAAAACTAATCTGGTTTCAGAACTGGTCTCGCCTTTAAACTGAAAGGAGATATTTCCTCCTCGGAACTTTCCTTACTCATCAGTTATGAGATTGCTTGTCCCCAGTCGGAACTTGAACCTCCTCCTCCTTGGAATGTGGTTCGGGTCCTTCAGTCTCTGAAGGGTCCCCCTTAAGCTCCGTCCACATGGGCGAGCTTTGCTCGATGAACTTTGTTCAAGGTGACGTCAGAAGCGTAGAAGCAGCGAGCAAAGTTCGGTATAGGATTTTTAGTATGATTATCGAAGTAACGAGAGTTGTGCTCGTTGGTGGTTAAAACTCCGGTGAATATGCTGTAGTGTCGTTGCCTGACGTACGAAGTTACCTCTTTCGCCAATGTCAATGATATACCATTTCTGTATTCTCTGGTTTAAAGTCAAGTCATGTCCAAGTTTTACTGGTCTCGTGAAGAAACTTTAAACTTGATTGAGTTGTATAAACAACATCCATGCCTATGGGATGTGAAGGCCGATGTTTATAGAGATCGTGATGCAAGAACTGCAGCAATTAATCAAATAATTCGGGAGCTTAATATTAGTTATTGAAGATGAGATGAAGATTACTACACCTTAATTTACCATTTAGTTACAATTGATTCATATTACTCATCACTATTCTCATGAAATAATCTGTTTTGCCATGACACTGCTCCTGGACCCAAAAAGTACTCCATGTATTTCCGTCTCACACCCTTTGCGTCTATGATTGCATTGCAAGACAGCGGCTGGAGTCTTGTCAACTCTGGTCGGTTTTGTCGCCAATAACCTGGGGCTATTTTTCCATTTCTGTAATTTTCCGAGTCCAAGTGCCCCTCAGCGTGAGAATAGACGTTTTTTGGGCTTAGGCCATGTCGTGCTGATGGAAGTTCCTTCATTAGTAGCTTCCTAAGTTATATGTGACTACAGTGATATATCCCAGAGAATTTACCGAAGGTATCCAGAATTCTAACTCCTGGAGCGAGTATCCCTTAAATTTCTCCAAGGGATATCGCGTAAGGACGTATCTTGACACATCTTATAGCTATTTACACCCTGAATAGCCTTTCACTTCGAGAGGAAAAGTGGCAAGAAAATAAGAGAGTCATTAAAGAGGTAAAACTACTCGACTCTCTTAATATACTGTAAATAGTTCGGCCATCCGCCACCGCACGGCGCCACCAAACCATTCTTTCGTTTGTAGCTTTGCTGACCAGTATTTTCCCTGTGTTATCTCGCTATTTTCGAAGCTTTTTCGCAATATTATGGATTCCCCAGCTTCATCAGCTTCTGGAAAGTTAAGTAATATCTTTGAATTGTGTAAATGTAAGCTCTTGCCAGTTTTGCTTTTTGATTGATATCGTAATTAACGTAACGAGTTGTTGCCGGCCGGATGGCGTCATGACGCGATCGTTCTTTCGTTCATTTAGTTAGCAAGAACGATATTCCCGACATCCTTGCTTTAATAACTTTAGCTATTTAGTATTTTAGCTAGGGATTTTCATATTATGTCATTGTTGTCGTGAATTTGGCCATAATTTTGAGCCTCACGAGTGCTAGGCTTCTAGCCTAGGCACTTTCACACCTCATGCATGAGATAACCTTCCTGGTAAAGATGTATTGAAGCTCACGCAATATTTTATACAATTAAGATATTACTATTTCCTTTCCTCTTCCATAATAGTATACCAGAGTTACGTAGAACGTTTCTCTAAGCTCTTTAGCTTAATAGGTTTTTTGGGCTCAAGCCATGGCGTCCTGATGGAAGGTTCCTTTTTGGTAGCTTCCTTGGGTATATAACTACTAAGATATTCCCAGAGAATTTAATCACAGGTTATCACAGAATTCTAACTTCTGGAGCGAGTATCCTAAAGGTTTCCCTTTAAGACATCGTATATCAACAGGGGACGCATGTATTAACGCGCCACATAGCTATCTGCACCCCATACAGAGTTAACACTTCGATATGGAGGGACGGAGAATAGCTGGGGAGCTGTTCCACAGCTAATCTCGTCCGTGGCTACTTTTGGTACTCGAGACGTAAACAAACGAGCGCCATTGCTAAATGACGTCACGTCCGTCCCCATCCTTCGTTTAGTAGCTTGCCTTACTAGTCGGACTTTTCCCTGTGCGATCTTTATCGACTTGCATCTTAGCCATGTCTCTACCCTCGGCCTCGCCTTCTTCTGGAAAGTTGAGTACAAGGTTCCAGTATTGTTTAAATAAGCTCTGACCGTAAAGTAACTTTTACTTTTCGAGATATTTGATGTTTTGTGGCAGAGCTGTGCCTCGACCGGACCGGCCATTTTATGGCGTCGCTGTTGTTTTGCATGCCTTATTTAGATAGCCTCAACAGCGTTTTCCGGCCTCATTAACTAATCGATACTATTAGTTATTTAGTCTTCATAGCTAGGAACTTTTATATCGTGTTTTGACGCTTTATTATCGGTCATCAACTGACCCCATACCATTTGGCTAGTCTAGCCCCTAGGCCAGAGCGCCTATATCAGTGTTCATACATGATATTTATCAGTGATCCTAGGTTATTTATGAAGATAGTGGCATTATTTTACAATACTGTTGACTGTGATGCAAGTGTTTTCGCCTTCAGGGACCATATAGGGGATAGGTTAGTTAGTGTGCCTTTCTAACCTAACCTACAAGTAGGACCCCTATATGCTTCCTTCATCCCCTGCCTTAGGGCATCCCCTCTGTGCAGCCTTGCTCCCCCTACTACGTAAGGGGATCAGGCTCTTATCAGAGTATATATCGCTTCTCTGTCCCCTCCTAAGGGAATGATCCCCCCTTAAGGTGGCGTCCGAGAATGAGGAACGGCTACTCCGTCCTCTATTGCTGGGGCTAGGTCTCTGACCTTCCCTGCAATAGCGATATGTCTTCCATCCTTCCTGGTTCAGGGTGTAACCTCCCTGCTCTAGGTTAGGTTTTGGGGGAGTTAACTCTGTACCTTGCTGAAACGATACCCATGCACCGTTTTCAGACAGGCTGCCTTACCTTAGGCTAGGGAGTGTCCTCCCTTCCTCGGTGGTCGCTCTGGTACAGAACCTCCTCCACAGAAGACCCTTCTCTTCTCCCCTCCCCACCTATCTCTTGTATGGCCTAGCCTATACTTAGGTTAGTCTATACCCATCTGTCCCCTGTCCTACAACTCCTCCTTAGGGTGGAGTGATAGGGCTACTTGAGCTCCTGTGTGCAGTCCGCTCTGGTACATATACCCTTCATAGTGTCCTATGGGGTTAGCCACTGGATGCGTTCTGTCTGCAGGGGTTCTCTCCCCCTCTTGGGTGTTCCCTGCCCTCCCTTGGGCTCCCTTAGCTCCCGGTCCTCTGCGGCCCCTGCTTCTGGGTGATAGGGCTAGCCTCTATCATGGGTACACCCACTCAGGTGGGATGTCTTGGGGTCCATCCCTACATCCCTCCTTTTGTCTCTTTCACTATCCTGGTGCCGGTCCCTTGCCGCCTCCACTGTCGGTGATACCCACCTCCTACCTTGGTGACTTATCCCTTGCCCTCTGGGCCGCCAGTCCTCCGTGTGCCGGGGGACTGCCGCCTGCCGCCGGCGCCTAGCCGATGGCCTTCCCTCTTTCCTCATAGCTTTAGTCGTCCGTCCACCGGCCGGCCCCCGGAGTGCCGGCATCCGCTGCCGGCAGTTCGGTTCTGCTATAACCATCCTTGTTCCTGTCACCAAGCCGGCAACCTCCGGCTGCCGGAACCGCCGCTCCCCGCCGGCGGCCGCCACCCTGGTATTACTCTTGACTTCTATATTGTCTTCCCTAATGCCAGAAACTCTGCTGGAGCGGCCTACGGCGTCCCGGCGGTCTGCCGGAGCCTTCCGGAGGCGTCAAGGCGACTTGCACCCCCTTCTACTAGCTATCATCTGATGTTGATAGCCCTACATCGCAACCAGATGGTTTGATTACATAATGAATAGGTATTGCCTTACCGTTCCATTAGTAACCATGCTGTCTTCTTGTATATCACAGATTTCCAGCATGCTACGTGTATCTTACCACGGCCGGTTACCGGAAACCGTTACCCTATGGGATCTTCTACGTTCCCAATCCTAGGGTCTGAGTGGCCTCAGTCCCAGTTCTATATCCTTGGCAATCCCCACTAGAATTCCCACTGCCTTCACGGCATGCTATGTTGAATTCTGCCCTGTGTCCTCGGTCACAACAAATTGCCTACGGATAAGGTTACGGTAACCGGCCGGGCGGGTTACACGGAGGATGTGTCTATCTCCTTCTTTTCCGCCCACTTTCTGAACGTCACAGTGTTTCTACCACTTAATATTAGGTTAAAGATTAATCATTTAATACTTAACCTTAAAATAGAAGTCATCCTTATGACTCCCCCATACTCATGTCCTCTTTCTCTTACAGGAGGAGTACGTGAAGTGCGACCATGGCTTCTGTGGAGTGAAGCGCCCGCACTTTTATGGGCACACGGCGTGTAGGACTCACGCCCCTTGTGCAAACAAAAAAGGTGATCTGAAGTTCTGGGACCCACTGAACTGTACGGTCTGCCAGGAACGCCTGGTCGAGGCGTTCAATAACCCTCCCTCAGCGGAGGTTAGGGACGCTTCTCGAGAGAAGCTACACAAATGGGTGCGTGACTTCCAGAAGAACGCCACTGGACCGTACCTTGCCACCGAAGACTTGAGGGCCTTACTGTTCCCAAAGGCATCCCCAGACTCTGTGGTCCCCAAGGATCAGATCCCCACCGTCCAGATCACGGTGGAACCCGATGTTGTCATGGCCCAGTCCATGCACGAGTGTTGCCTGGATACCGACAACGCGGAGCGTATGTCGGAAGTGTCGGAGACAACGGAGAGGAACCTCATGGCCGAAGAAGTGGACTATGAGTAGGACCAAGTGGAATACGCTGGGTCGGAGCAAGAGGTCGCTCCGCCTTCCACCACCACCCCAACTCCTACACCGACGGAAGTATCACTCCAGTCTACCTCCGCCACCCCGGACCCGATCCCAACCAGCGCCCAGGAGATGGTTCGGATGCTCGAAGCCATCATGGACAAGAAACTCCGTGAGACACACGAATACATCAGGACCATGGGAAGTTCCAAGGAGCCGAAAAGGATTTCGGTTAAGGACCTCCCTGCATGCTCGCACGCCAACCCCTGGAGGTATGCCGAGCATATGCCGATCGCAACGGGCAGGATCTTCATCAGTGAGAAGGTCGGCTCGGTTGTCCTGGAAGAAGTGGAGTTCTTCCCAAGTTTTGAAGGTTACCCGGACTGTTACGTCCGGCTTCGATCCGAACCTGCCTCTAAAGAAGAGACCGAACCTAAGGAGGTGATAGTGTTCGATCTCCCGAAGGCCCAGGCTATGATGGCCAACACCCTTAAAAGTAGGGGTTTTACCTGCTCAAAGCTTCCGGCGTTGAGCAAGAAGCACCCTTCCTACGTCGCACCTGATGATGCGATCCTCCCCTTCATGGAAAAGGCCTTCGCAGCGGTACACAGGGCAGTGGAAGAAGGGAAACCTTGCCCTGCACTGGAGGAGTGCAGACCCTTCTCCCTGGTCACTCCCCCCGATGCTCGACACTGGAAGGATGTCCAACATACCTTCGTGGTGGGAAAACTAGATCCTGACGTTGCTGGACGTCAGTTTAACGAAGACCTCCCGAAACTTAATGACCATCTCCTTCGTCGGGAACAAGATACGAAGGAAAAGGCTCGCCGCATCCATTTCCCTCCAGGTCCAGCTTGACGTCATGGCCGGTGACACTAGAGTCCCCGACCACTACATGGTGCTCGCCAAGACGCATCTGGCGACTGTAGTCAAGGACTTATACAACTTCATGAAGGCTCGGAGAGCCTGTCGTGAATTCGTGTTCTCAAGTGCCACAGTGAGACACGAACCCCGGAGGCTGATTTCCTCCAACATCTGGGGTATGCACCTCTTTCCCTCTGATCTTGTGAAAGAGATTACAGACAAGGCCGCCACGGAGAACAGGAACCTTCTTCACAAGTGGGTCATGTCGAAGAAGAGGAAATCCTCTCAGGACGACGGCCCTCAACCTAAGAGGAGATCCTCCAAGCCGAAACCCCAGCAACGTCAACAGAGACGGCAGTTTCCGGGACTCGCTACTCCCCAAGTGGCTGCTCAGCCACAACAGACCTTTCAGCTGGTCACCCAACCGGTCTTGTCCCAATCACCGGTTTTCACCCCTGCCTTTGAGAAACAGACGACTACCTTTCGTCCCAAAGGTAGAGGCTCAAGCAGAGGTGCAGGCAGAGACGCATCTCGCCGTCCCTCCAGAGGCAGAGGAGGAAAGGGAGCTAGCGGCCGAGGTGGTAAACCCTAGGGACACCAGAAGCAATGAAGTGCTTCCGGTGGGAGGAAGACTCCGCCAATTCCAGGATCGTCGAACCTTCGATCCCTGGGCACACAGCATCGTCAAGAAGGGTCTAGGCTGGAGTTGGACTCAACCACCCCCAACCTTCCAGCAATTCTTCCAACAATCACCCCCCCCCCCCCTTCTGGAAGAATATGTCCTAGATCTCTTGAACAAGAAGGTGATTAGGAGGGTAAAGTCAACCAGGTTCCAAGGGAGACTGTTTTGCGTCCCCAAGAAGGACTCCGACAAGCTCAGAGTCATTCTAGACTTATCCCCCCTCAACAAGTTCATAGCGAACAACAAGTTCAAGATGCTGACTCTCCATCAGATAAGGACCCCTCTGCCTCAGGGTTCCTACACGGTCTCCATAGACCTGGCGGATGCCTATTGGCACGTTCCAATGAACCACCACGCTTCCTCCTACCTAGGATTTCGACTCCAAAGGAAAAGCTACGCCTTCAGGGCCATGCCCTTCGGCCTCAACGTGGCCCCTCGGATCTTCACAAAGCTGGCAGATGCAATCGTTCAACAGCTGCGCCTCCGAGACGTCCAGGTGATGGCCTACCTCGACAACTGGCTAGTCTGGGCTCCATCGCCCGAGGATTGTTTAAAATCCTGCAACAAAGTCACCCAGTTCCTAGAACACCTGGGATTCAAGATAAACGCGAAGAAATCTCGCCTCTCTCCAGCTCAAAGGTTCCAATGGCTAGAATCAAGTGGAACCTTCAGTCACACCGCCTTTCCATCCCCCAGAAGAAAAGGAAGGAAATAGCAGGGTCTGTCAAGCGACTGCTGAAATCCAAACGGATCTCAAGACGTCAGCAGGAACGAGTTCTAGGCTCTCTACAGTTCGCCTCAGTGACAAACCCAGTGCTACGTGCACAGCTAAAGGATGCCGCGGGAGTCTGGAGACGTTCCGCATCCATCGCTCGAAGAGACCTCAAGAGACGGCTCCCAAACAGACTTCGGCTGCTCCTCAAGCCGTGGTCGGAAGCACAGGCCCTGAAAAGGTCCATTCCTCTTCAACACCTACCTCCATCACTCAACATCCACACGGATGCTTCGCTGGAGGGTTGGGGAGGTCACTCCCACCAAAAAATAGGCTCAAGGCACATGGTCTCCCCTATTCAAGACGTTTCACATCAACATCTTGGAGGCCATGGCGGTCCTTCTAACGCTGAAGAAACTCTCCCCGCCTCCCTCGATCCATATCCGTCTATCCCTAGACAACTTGGTGGTAGTTCGATGTCTCAATCGCCAAGGCTCAAGATCGCCCCAGATAAATCAGGTGCTTCTGAAAATCTTCCGTCTGGCAGAGAAGAAGAAATTGCACCTGTCTGCAGTTCACCTACAAGGATCCCGCAACGTGACGGCGGACGCTCTATCCCGGACAAGTCCGATAGAGTCGGAATGGTCTCTAGACGCAAGATCATTCTCCTTCATCTCTCACCAAGTCCCAGAACTTCAGACCGATCTCTTCGCAACGAGCGACAATAATCAACTTCCTCGATATGTAGCCCCGTCCGTGGACCCCAAGGCAGAAGCAGTGGACGCCATGTCACTGGACTGGAACAGATGGTCCAAGATCTACCTGTTCCCTCCCACCAACCTTCTGCTGAAAGTCCTCTCCAAGCTGAGAACCTTCAAAGGGACAGCGGCCCTAGTGGCTCCCAAGTGGCTCCGGAGCAATTGGTACCCCCTGGTCCTAGAGCTGCAGCCCACGCTGATCCCTCTCCCGGGCCCAGTACTCTCCCAGCAAGTACAGAAGTCGACTGTCTTCGCTTCATCATCGAAAATCAAGGACCTTCATCTCATGATTTTCTCTCCCTAGCCGCGAAGAAAAGGTTTGGGATCTCGAAGAAAAGTCTAGACTTCCTCGAGGAATACAAGACCGAATCCACACGACGGCAATACGAATCATCCTGGAGAAAATGGGTCTCATTCGTCAAGGCAAAAATCCTACGGAAATCACCATTGATTTTTGCATGTCCTTCTTTATTCACCTTCACGGACAGGGCTTGGCAGCCAACACGATTTCTACTTGCAAATTGGCCTTGACTAGACCACTAATGTATGCCTTCCAGATTGATCTGTCCAACGACATCTTCAATAAACTCCTCCAACTTGGACAATGATTCGTGCCCTCTCAAGGATCTGACTCAGAAAGTTATCTTTCTTTTTGCTCTTGCTTCAGGAGCCTGAGTCAGCGAAATAGTGACATTATCAAGGGACGAGGGCCACATCCTGTTTACAGATTCAGATGACCTTACCCTCTTCCCGGATCCGACGTTTCTCGCCAAAAACGAATTACCCACCAAAAGATGGGGCCCTTGGAGAATATGCCCCCTGAAAGAAGATGCCTCTCTATGTCCAGTAGAGAGCCTCAAGGTCTATCTTCATAGAACTTCGGACTTTGGTGGAGGCCAACTCTTTAAAGGAGAAACTTCGGACAGCGACCTGTCACTGAAACAACTAAGAGCGAAAATCACCTACTTCATTCGCAGAGAGGATCCTGACAGTTCACCCGCCGGTCACGATCCTAGAAAAGTTGCATCGTCTCTGAATTTCTTTCAGAGTATGGATTTCGAAAGTCTTAAGAGTTTCACAGGCTGGAAATCCTCGCGTGTTTTCTTCAAACATTATGCGAAACAAGTGCACGAAGTCAAACATTTTGTGGTAGCCGCAGGTAGTGTTATGAAACCTGCACCTAACTCTGCATAGAACAGTGAGTTACTTGGGACTCTAACTCCTCGGGTGCCTATGTTGACCCTCGTGTGATACGTAGTGATTTAAAAAACACTTAGTGTTTTTTCATAGACTGTTCTTCTCCCAGGTGAAATGTCATAGTCGTCACATGAGTGCCGCATGCCTAGAGCATGATGTGTTTTATTTTAATAGACTGACGTTCCTCTGGAACGAGTGCCTACTAATAATTTGAAATTCCCTTTCAGATTCAAGAGCAAGTCTTTCATGACTATGTACAATATAATTTATTGTAAATAACTTTTACAATTTTATTGCATTTCCTTAACATGTTCTGCAATTGTGAAATAAAATTTCTATTTTATTACTTGTGCGTCTCAATCCGCTCCTACTTATACTATGAAATACATGACTGTCATAGTTTTATTATCCCCTTCCTCTTATGTCGATGAAGATGACTAAGGGTTCAACCCTTATGATATACTCACTTCTGCAATGTAATATTCCTACACGAATACTTACTTACATCATACCTTAGAGACCAGACGACTCTCTATTCACATACAGTGCCTAACCACCACTTGTCTGCCTTTGTGAATGTTCCTATATGAATGCCAACCATTCAGTCTTGTCTCCGAGTTCTTCATGTTCTCCCAGCAAGGTGAGTAGCCCTTCGATGACCACTTTGATCTTCGGCATGGTCCGTTGGGACTTCGCTGCCAGGGGGGGGGGCAGGAAGTTTCTTCCCATCGGTTCTCCTATTGAGGTTACTATGCTTATCCTATCAAAGCCCTAGGCACTTACACTACAAGGGGAAAATCTACCACGATACATTGATTCTCTGGTACTCTTCCATCAGGACGCCATGGCTTGAGCCCAAAAAACGGATTTTGAGCGAAGCGAAAAATCTATTTTTGGGTGAGATAGCCATGGCGTCCTGATGGACCCTCCCTGCTACTTCGTTCAGTTTGTCAGGTCCCACCCTGCGCTGCTGTATCATGGTGATCGGCAAGCAACTGGCTTCAGGATGAGGACGGACGTGACGTCATTTAGCAATGGCGCCCGTTTGTTTACGTCTCGAGTACCAAAAGTAGCCACGGACGAGATTAGCTGTGGAACAGCTCCCCAGTTATTCTCTGTCCCTCCATATCGAAGTGTTAACTCTGTATGGGGTGCGTTTAGTGCTTTAGTATACTTTATATGTCCCCATTACTCTTGTATTGTCTTTAGGGGTAAGATAGACATCATTGCCCCTTTAAGTCAATACTATCTCTATGAGATATAAGAGTAATTCCCTTTCCCTCTGATTAGCCTAGGCTATCCTCAGTGAATTTGCTGTTACCTATGGTTTGGTAAATTCTCTTGGGCGTTTCGCTTCTCTCTCCTTTTCTCTGAGCTGGCAACTGAGTAGCTTGTCAGCATTGAGTTTGGAGTTGAGGACGGGTCATCAGAGTAAAGTCTGTGTTAGGCATCTAACTACCTGGATTTATACCGGCAACTGAGTTAGCTTGTCGGTATTCCAGTTGGGCTAGTTGCTGTTCAGGAGGCTAGCCTCCCTAGACCTTGGTGGTTATTGTTTCACAATTTCCGCCTTATGGTCTGGCAGACAGTCCTGTATTAGGGGTTCTTAACTGGAAGATAGGTTTCTTCCCTGTTTTGATTCTTGGTACGAGATTCTGTTCTCTTAGAGTTCGTTTTCTGACGTTCTCTCATTGCCTAACCCAACCTGGGGAATTGACTTCCCCTAGTTGAGGCTTATATGAGGACAGAATCCTTCAGGTTAAGTAATGCCTTAGGGTATTGCTTTACTTATGGACTATTCACCCCTTTCCCGCTATCTCTTTCGTGTTGAATGATCCAACACCCTTTTGGCCGTGGTTCTACATAGGCTCCTCTGGACGTCTGTAGACCTGGCATGAGTTTTTCTGTCAGTGCCTGGTTAGGTTACTGACAGATAACCTCATATCTGTGAGTGTTCCTTAGAGTCCTCCCTTGGACTGCCTTCCATATCCCTTAAGATGGGATATGGTTGAGTGGAAGCCCGAATTGATTTCCCTCTTCCACTGGCACACTCTTTCAGGATGTAGACGACATAGCGGATTCTTTGCCGTCTTCTATCCTTACCTTTCTCTCTTTCTGTCTATTATGGGCTATAGTCGGCAGTTAATTCTGCCGACAATTTGGGTTGGTTAGGCTAACAGTTCGCTGTAATCTCTTACCTCGGACATCGTTGATCGATGGCCGTTGGTGAGTTTTGTAGGCCTGTCTGCCAGCAACTGAGTAGCTTGTCGGCAGCTGGCCAATGCCTTCCACCCATAATGTTATATTAATAGCCAGCAGATGCCGGCCTGCTAGCATATGCTGATTAGCCCATCATGCCGACAATGTCGGCAGGTCGACACCATATTCATATTTTATTAACGGTAGCTGCCGGCAGGCTCGGCAGACGCCTGCCTGCCGGCATTTGCCGACTGGCCCTTCATGCCGACGACGTCGGCGGGGCCGGCGGGGCCGGCGGGGCCGGCGGTGTCGGCGGGGCCGGCGGGGCCGGCGGGGCCGGCGGTGTCGGCGGGGCCGGCAGTGTCGGCAGGATTTGCAGTGTCGGCAAGGCCAGCAGTGTCGGCAGGGCCGGCAGGGCCGGCAGTGTCGGCGGGGCTGGCAGTGTCGGCGGCATACTGCTGCCGGCAACTGCTGTATCCAGAAAAATATGGTAACATTTTTTCCAACCTACAAGTGGTTCTTGAGCAGCCATTTGTGAGACCATCATATAGAGAGTTGATTCTCTCTTGTTTTAATGGTTATGTCCATTAAATTTATCCACTGTATTGAACATTATAAGAGGATGTGTCAAGAAGACACTATATATCTTGGATATTCCCTCTGTTATTTAATTCTTTGTGAATTTCATGGTTCAATATGGGAAGGGGTCATAGCAAATGGCTGGACGGGAAACACATGTGGGTGTCTTTCCTACTATGGCTTACCCTATCCAAGCTAAATATAATAATTGTTATTATGTTGAAATCTGAGAATTTCACAGAAAACTCATTTGCTTTTCTTTTCTTTACAGGAAAAGCATCCCGAGTGCGGGAACAACTTTTGTAGGGTCCTGATGGACCCACCCTCCTTTAGTAAAACGATGTTAATCCCTCCCTTCTGGTACTGTATCTGTAATACTTACAAAGCTACGGAGAATGGTTTGGTGGCGCCGTGCGGTGGCGGATGGCCGAACTATTTACAGTACATTAAGAGAGTCGAGTAGTTTTCCCTCTTTAACGACTCTCTTATTTTCTTGCCACTTTCCCTCTCGAAGTGAAAGGCTATTCGGGGTGTAAATAGCTATGAGATGTGTCAAGATACGTCCTTACGCGATATCCCTTGGAGAAATTTAAGGGATACTCGTTCCAGGAGTTAGAATTCTGGATACCTTCGGTAAATTCTCTGGGATATATCACTGTAGTCACATATAACTTAGGAAGCTACTAATGAAGGAACTTCCATCAGGACGACATGGCTCTTTCACCCAAAAATAGATTTTTCGCTTCGCTCAAAATCCGTTTATTTTATCTTCCCGCAAATAATTATGAAGCGACACACAAGCTAATACAATTATTTCAACCGTTTCTGGGGGCAAATTTATTGGGGAATGAAACAATCTGAACCTATTAGCAAGCATACCAAATGCATTTTCCACTGTCCGGCGTCCTCTGGATACACGTTACGAATTTCACTAGGGCTTTGACTATTATGACGATATGGTTTCATTATGTGGCGCGTCAAAGGAAATGCATCGTCCGTCAAGAACACAAATGGCAGGACTTCATCAGTCAAACTAGCTGTGCATCCTGTGGAATCCCTGCTGCATTACTGACAATTCGCTCATTGAGAACCATATTCCCCCACACTCCTCCATCAGATACACATCCATTTGTTCCTACATCAATATAAATGAAATTTGAAAATGCATCGCAAACAGCCATTAGAATTATGCTGTGGGTTCCTTTATAGTTGTAGTAATAAGATCTTGCTCCTGGTGGTGGTCGTATTAAAGTATGTTTTCCATCAATTGATCCCAGGTACTGGGAAAGTCCCACATTCTCAGAAAATC
>NC_090731.1:89626794-89629294 GCF_036898095.1 Palaemon carinicauda
TATGGGGGAAACTCGGCCTCGAGTTAGGGTCGCCCTTACTGCTAAGGAGATAGCAGGGGCGGTTCCTGCCGGGCCGGAGGCAGGTGAATCAATCCCCCCCCCTCCACCCTCTACTCCCTATCAATTGCACCCGCTCCGGAAATGCGCGAAGGCGACCTAGTGTACGTAAAACCACATCAAAAGTGGCAGGATTTCATGTCTCCAGGAGTCACCACCATTACCAAAGGAAAGGTCAAAATTCCCTTTATAAATGTAAGTACCCAGTGGTTCCACTTAGGCAATGAGTCAGTCTGCGACCTTGAGTTATGTTCGCTTGTGACACCCGAATGGACACTGGTGGCCTTGTCTTTCCATGGTCAAGGTCCCGGTGGGGACAGGCTGATAAAGCTCCGTCAAACCGCTGTTGGAGCGACCCCAATTAATTATTATAAAAGAGTAGGAAATATTGTAGGGAATTTTGCGGACGTAATTGCAGTTGGAGATGAACCCCCAGGGAGAATTACTAAGTTTCCATTTAACATCGAGACTGGCAGTCACCCCCCAATTCGTTCCAAACCTTATAGGACTCCCGTCTGTCATGTAGAGGCAATTGAAAGAGAAATTAATAAATTAAAAGAGCAAGGTACGATCCGAGAGAGCGAGTCCCCCTGGGCCTCTCCAATTGTGATGGTTCGTAAGAAGGATGGTTCTTTTCGATTATGCGTAGATTATAGGAGGATAAATGCTGTTGCCAAGGATAACGCCAACCCTTTGCCCTCTATCGAGGAACTGTTACTTAAAGTCAGGGAAAGCAGGTTTTTTTCTACGTTAGATTTAAAGTCCGGGTATCACCAAATTCCCTTAAATGACGAAAGTAAAGAAAAAACGGCCTTTATACCAAATGATCAATTGTTTGAGTATAATTATCTCCCTTTCAGATTGAGGAATGCTCCTACCCATTTTTCTCGTGTGATGATGTCCATACTAGCTTCATTATTAGGGCATAGTGTCTTTGTCTACTTGGATGATATAATTGTAATTGGGACTATGGCAGACGAGCATGAAATTTTTTTTATACAAGTGTTAGAAGCCTTGAGACGTCAGGGGATGAAGATCAATGTAGACAAATGTAAATTTTTTCAACAAGAAGTAGAATTTTTGGGGCACATAGTAACACCCGAAGGCCTAAGGCCTAGTGCCGATAAAGTAGCGGCAATCAGAGAATTTCCAGAGCCAAAAAACGCTAAGGAAGTAGCCAGTTTTCTCGGACTCGCTGGCTATTACCATAAGTTTATACAGAACTTCGGTCACATAGCACGACCACTAGATTCATTGAGGAAGCAGCCCGAATTTCAGTGGGGAGAAAGAGAGAAAGCTGCTTTTCAGACATTAAAGAATGCACTCATGAGCAACGAACTGTTGGCTTATCCAAGGTTCGATCAGCCGTTTTTGGTAACGACCGGCGCGAGTCAGATCGCGATCGGCGGAGTCATTTCTCAAGTTGATGATGAAGGGAATGAGAGGCCTATTTGTTTCGCTTCACGAGCTTTAAAGGGACCAGAGGTTAGATACAGTACCTTCGATAGAGAGGCATTGGCAATTCTATGGATGCTGGAGAGACACTGCTACTTTTTGCTTGGGCATAAAGTTAAAATAAATACAGATCATCGGCTGTTGCGAGACTTGTTCAAAGAAAGGGGAGTTAAATACTGGGCATGCTCGGTGGATTGAGCGGTTGTTAGAGTTTGATATTGTGAATTTCGAGCATATTGCATGGAAGTCAAATAAAGTAGCAGATGCTCTCTCCAGGACTGCCATAGCGGCAGTAACAACTAGTTCTGTAAGGTGGAAGGAAAATCAACAGGGGGATTCAGGTTCAAATACACCTGTGGGAGAAGTGCATAGAAAACGGGAAGATCTTGACAACTCCAGTGAGAGAGAGAGAGAGAGACGACGAGGGCCGTCCGGAGAATGTGAATGCTGGGAGTTCCGTGGGGGGAACTCAGAGAGAATGCCCCGTGAACGAGTGTGTGGTTGATTTGTGTGGCTGGAGTGTGGGTGAGCTTATTGCTGGACAAAAATCCGAAGCTTGGATTGAACAGGTCAAGGATTGTGTGAGGGATGCGAGTAGCAAGCTCCCGTATTTCTTGCGCATGCAAAGGAATGTGTTCATTGAAGATGATATTCTATTTTATAAATATGAGAAGAGACCGGGGGATATCCGATCTCGCGTTGTTCTTCCTTCCTCTTTGATAGAGAAAGCCATCCATGTAATTCACGTAAGTCCTTACGCAGGACATGTAGGTATAGAGAGGTCCCTGAGAAGGGCCAGAGAGTCAGTTTTTTGGTTAGGCATGAAGAAAGACATTGTTAGGTTTAATAAGTGTCATGTGTGTAACACTACGCGGAACCACAACCATGTGGTCCCGAAGGCCAAAACATGGTCAGTAATGCCTGTTAAGTTTAATAGAGTGCATATGGACGTCCTGGGTCCATTCCCCCCTGGTGACGGCCAGTTTAA
>NC_090731.1:89634294-89646794 GCF_036898095.1 Palaemon carinicauda
CCATGTTCCCTAGACAACACAATTTACGTCGCCTGTTTTCAATGTCAGATGTGTCCTTTAAATCTTTCGTAATGATGTGACCTAGGTAAGGAAAATCATTGACAAATGCTAGCTGATGGTTTTGGAGGAAAATATGTGGATCTTCTACGAATCGAAGCGCTCTAGGAAGGACAGACATGCACTGTGTCTTCGTTTCGTTATAGATTATGTCATGTTCATTAGCGTATGCGTTGCAGGTGTCGATAAGACGTTGTAGGCCTTGGGCAGAGGGGGAGATGAGGACCATATCGTCAGCGTAGCAAAGGTTATTTATGGTAAAGCCATTAACCGTACAACCAATGGGAAGTGAATTCAGTCTGATATTCAAATCGTCTGTGTAAACATTAAATAAATATGGTGAGAGGATGCCTCCTTGCCTAAGACCGTTAGATGAACCGAATGGCTGGGAGAGGACATTTCCCCATTTGACACAGAACTGTTGTGTTGTGAACCAACAGTATAATATACCGATGAGATATAGAGGAGTTCCCATTTTGCGTAGTTTCAAAAAGAGTTTCAGATAGTTTACTCTGTCAAATGCCTTCCGCACGTCTACAAAACATAAGTAGACAGGGGAGGCCGAGGATATATAGATATTCAATAACTCCTTTAAAATATATATACAGGTGTCAGTCGAGTGGTTAGTCTTAAAACCAAATTGATTGTCTGCAGTGTGGAGAAATGGTGCAAGGCAACGGAACAGAAGGGATTCAAATATTTTCGATGAAATTGTTGTAATGGCGATGGGGCGGTAGTTTCCTGGGTCACTGGTATCCTTCAGTTTGTTTTTTATGAGAGGTATTAAGTGGACAAGTAGAAGGGTTTCGGGGAGATATTGGTGTAATATACATGCATTAAATAGTGCAGAAAATAGGATATAAATTATAGGGTGGCAAAATTTGAAAGCCTCGGCAGGAAGGCCATCGCAGCCGGGTGCCTTGTTACTAGGTAATTTCTTGATAGCCTCGCACACGTCACTCGGGGAGATACGGTCACTATATTGAAAATCCATATTGACATTGATGAGAGTATCCACTTCATTTCGGGTATCTTGGTCATTTATACAATTTAGGATGTTACTAAAGTGATCCCCCCACATTCTTGCGATGGATTCTTCGCCAACTGCATCCCCTACTCTTTGGGATAATTTGTTTGACTTTGGGTTTAGTGAATTAATATCTTTCCAAAGATGGGGGAAGTCATGGTTGGTCAATTTTCTGGACAATGCATCGGCTCGTAGCTGATTTTCGTTGCTACGACATTGACGAAGAGCAAGTTTGAACTGGGCTCTCGGTTGTCTCATCTGTAGAGCAAGGGGACCTTCTCTCTGGCTACCATCGTTCCTCCAAAGAAGGAACATTTCTCGAGAGTGTGCATAGAGGTCTTTAACTAAGTCATTCCAACCAGGTATGTTTCGATGGTTACCTCTAGTGAGTCTAAACGTGTCTCTTCCCAAGCTCCGTAAGGCATTTACGTAGAATTCCTTTAGTTTTGTTTTATACTGCTCGTTGCGGCAATTAGGATTATTACAGAGCAGGGCTTCAGCAGGTTGAGTTATCGAGCGGAGATTACTTTCAGATAAGCGTTTGAATGCAGTGGATTTTTGGAGGTTGGAGAAATCCCATGAGATGGATGGTAGCCTCTCCCTTTGGATAGGTACCGCCGGGAGGGAGGGTGTGTGAAATGTGATCTGTATGGGTATGTGATCGAATGCAGACGAAAGGTCGTATCGTATAATACATTCAGTGATAGAGCTATGCAGGCGGTCAGTGGTAATACAATGATCAAGCCAGGATGTGATGGGCATATTATTTCTGTTTTGTATATAAGTAAAGGAGGAAGGAGGCAGGATGGCAACATCGCTAATTTGAAGAGATTGTTGAAAACAGAGACGCTGTAATTCATTATAGAAAAGTCTAGATGGGTGCGCATTGAAGTCTCCTACTAGGCACACATGGTCGGCGGAGGTATCATTAATAATACCTTGGACTTCTCCTAGTAATATACAATACTGATCAAAGTTTGACTGGCACTCCCAGGGGAAGTATGCATTAATCACTAATATGGTTTTACCTTCGATCGTTACTTGCAGGCCGAGAAGTCTGTCAGTTTGATACGTCACTGGTTTAACGCACTTATCCAGAGATCTATGCCATAGAAATGAGAGACCTCCTTTCGGACGACCTTGAATGATGTAGTCGTGAGTAACCATCGACGAGACAGAGAAACTGTTATAATCAGCATGAACCGAATCACTGATAGCCAGGTCATGGGGGAGGAGTAGGGTTTCTTGCAATGCAATAATGCCACGGAAATCATTGCAGAACTCATTAAGAACAGGTAAATTCCGCTTGATCCCGTATATGTTCCAAGACAAAACACTTAATGACTCCATGAGTTTCGTCGACCTATGGAGATAAGAGCAGAAATCTCAGGGGGCGTGGGTGTGGCAGGTGGCGGGGCGTTGCCAGGGGAGGCTGATTGTCGTAGGTAAATTTGGGGGACTAGGGTCGCTGGGGGAGGGCGATCTCTTTTAAGATCATAAAAGGACACATATGCTCCTGGGCCAAAGTTTTCGCCTACTAGGAGCTTTCGATGATGGAATAAACAGGAAACCCTGTATGCAACTTGACCTACTGCCTTACACTTAAGGCTATGAAGAATGAGGGGGTCTGGTCCTGTTATATCCCTAACCCGGAGCCTGATGGCATCTTCAGTCACTGAGGAATGTCGGTTGTGGACAACGACATGGCATCTCTTTGGGCGGTGGTGAGGGGAGATATTCCCGGATGAATGCTGGTTGACCTGTCTGCGGTTGCGGTCGGGTCGGAACTTTGTCTTTCGCTGGGAGGTCTGCCTTCCCTCGTCGTCTTCTTGGGCATTTGACATTAGCGCTCTGGCATATGAGACGGTCGTAGGGGGGGAGGGGGGATAGGTAGGAGTGGGTGGTACTTCTCTTGAATCTCTTCTGTCTAACGATGGGGAGGGGGAAGTGGTGGTATCCAAAACTGGTGTTTGCTTCGTAACGATCCTTGGCCCTGTATCAGGCAGGCTAGGGCGGGTGTTTTGTGGGTCCGAGGTGGGCGTGGGGTCAGTCGAGGGTTGTTCAAGTGTCAATTGGGGTTGGTCCGTGGGGTCATTCAACTTATTACATTTTCCCTTCAACTCTCCAATTTGATTTGTTATCTCATTGATTTTTAGCCCCATTGAAGCGAGTGCATCATTGATTTGCAGGGCCATTGCATCACTGATTTGCTGCTTCATTGCAGCGATGGCATCATTGATTTGGTGACCCAATGCAACACTGATTTGTTGCCTCATTGCAGCGATTGCGTCACTGATTTGATGCCCTACAGCATCACAGATTTGCTGCCTCATTGCAGCGATTGCATCAGGGGTTGCACGGAGATCTTCAGAGTTATTTGACAGCGAAGTTGACAACTCCAAGGCTTTTACTGCAATATTATGTACAGTCATTATATTGAGGTCAGCTAGCTGGGCCGGAGGTAGGGTGTATGGGTTATCCGCGCAAATGGTAACATTTGTTGTGGTTTTGAGCCATGTTGACATGGGAGAGATTTTCTTCTGAGAAGTCAGGCTCTTTGCATTTCGATCATTCTGAATGCTGTCGGGCATATAGTCTTTGCACGAGACATATGCAATTGTGATATCTTCTTCCGTGAAAAGATTTCTCACGACATCTGTGATGGACTCCGGATCGCTGTTGTTAGAACGAGAATTGATAAAATAAACACAATTGTTCTGTATGTGAGGGGTGGAGGGACGAGAGGCACTATCGACACTCGGGGTCATTTTTTCTATGTCAACCTTGTGGTTAGGGTGAGCGAAGAGCAAACCGTTACTCCTCTCTTTTTATTTTTCTTATTTTCACTGTTTGAACCGAAAGCAACCAATGGCACTGAGGGGGGAAGAAATTTCGGGCACTGATTGGGTTAGAGGGAAATTTTCAATTATAACAAGAAGCACAGGATTGCAAGTGATAAAGAACACTTCACTAGGCAGAGCAGCACTTCATGCACATACACACACATTTTTAACGGGAAAGTACGTAAATGACCATAGATATTCCAGTAAGCCTCTGAAGCACGTCCACCTCACACACAAATCATCCTACACACTGCTATCAATGTGGATGTCATGATATTCAGGTAATAAAAGTTTGTGGCAGGCATAACAACTTTTATTTGTGTTCGATCTACCGGAATCCAGACATGGATGATTCTATCTTCGATTGTCTTCTTACCATTATGGCTAAGATACAAGAATAGGATAGAAAGGCTTCTTTTGTCTTTGTTGGTGATTTTAATGCTCACCATAGGGAGTGGTTAAGTTCTATCTCTCCTACAGATCGCCATGGCTTAAGAGCTTTAGACTTTGCCTCTGAATCAGGCTGTGAGCAAATCATAAATGAAGCTACTCACAGGTCTGGTAATTGCTTGGACCTCGGATACACTGACTCCCCTGGCGTTATAACTAGTAAGGTTGGTTCTCCAGTCGGGACATCTGATCATGCCTTGATTTCATTAGTAGTGAAGACTGAGCAGTCTGTCCCTGATGTATCATACTCTTGTAAAATTTATATGAAATTCCAAGCAGACTAGAATGGGATTTTGCATGATCTTTTGTGCTTGAATTGGTCACAATTATATAGTAGTGTAGATACTGTTGTCCCTTTGAATGAGAATCTAGTCAACATAATTGATAGGCGTATCCCTTCTCGTGTGCTAAGGTATCGAGTGAAGGACAAACTGTGGTTCAATGAGGATTGTAGACGTGCTTATTTGGAGAAGCAGGAGGCCTATCATCTTTGGAAGGGTAACAGATCAGATTTGACCTGGAATAACTGTACTCAGCTTCGAGCTTTTGCTCAGAGTGTTTATGCCTCAACTGAAAAGGATACAATTTAACAATAAAAGAAAACCCTTCGGATACAACTCAGGAACATAAATGGTGGTCCACCCTTAAATCTGCAATCTATGGTGTAGATGCAACAGTTCCTCCTTTACTTAAACCAGATGGCTCAGTCACTCACTGTCCAAAGAAAAAGGCAACCCTTTTGGCTGATGTTTTAGACAGTGAACAAAGTAATGAAAAACTTGAACTTCCTCATTCCTGTTTTCCTGAGCTAAACTAACTAGTTTAGCTTTTCGATCTCGTGAAATTAAAGCTCTGTTGATGAACCTTGATGCTTATGGAGGTGTAGACCCAAATGGTATTTTCCTTTGTTTTTTATATAAAGACAGCAGATTTCTTAGCTCCAAAATTATCTGTTATTTTGCGCAAGTTAGCAAGAAGAGGAGCTTTTAGCACTTGTTGGAGAATTGGTAATGTTACTCCTCTATGTAAATGTGTTTGTGGTAGTTCAAGTCCCAATGATTACCGCCCAATTTCCATAACTCCCATATTTTCTAAAGTTTTTGAACGTCTTCTGGCAAAACGTCCTAATACGTTTGTTGAAGGTAATCATTTATTCCCTCGTTTGCAATTTGGTTTTCGTAATGGCCTTGGAGCATGTGATGCCCCTCTTAAAATCTCCAATGCTGTACAGAAATCCCTTGATTGTGGTCAGGACGTTCGTATGATTGGCCTTGATTTTAGTGCTGCCTTTGACTGTGTTAATCATGAGGCCCTTGTTTTCAAACTCAAACAGTTGGGAGTGGGTGGGTCGTCTCTTAGCATTATTATTGATTTTTTAAGTAATAGATCTCAAAGAGTGTTGTTGATGGGGACCATAGTGAGTATAGGAATGTGATATCCGGTGTTCCACAGGGTAGTGTTCTTGGCCCATTACTTTTCATACTATATACACATGACATGTGGTTTGACCTAGAAAACGAGCTTGTTGCATTTGCAGATGATGCTACTCTCTTTGCATCAATTCCATCCCCTGAATGTAGATCTGGGGTTGGTGAATCCCTTAATAGAGATTTAGCTAAAATTAGTGCATGGTGCAAATTATGGGGTATGAAGTTGAATCCTAACAAAACTCAAAGTATGATTGTAAGTAGGTCAAGGACGTTGGCTCCTCAACATCAGGATCTTAGTATTGATAATGTTTCTTTAAATTTGTATGACACATTAGGTCTGTGTCTTCTTCAATTGCACAAAAAATTGTCTTATTGAGAAAGACTTTTAAGATTTTCGGTGATCAATCTGTTCTGAAGAAGTGTTTTAATTCTTTCATCCTACCTTGTTTTGAGTATTGTTCTCCTGTCTGGTTGTCAGCTGCTGATTCTCATCTAAATTTGTTGGACAGAAACTTACGGTCTATTAAATTTCTTATTCCTGATCTATATATTAATCTTTGGTACCGTCGTTCAATTAGTTCATTATGCATGTTGCATAAGATTTTTCATAACTCTGACCGTCCTTTACATTCAGATCTCCCTGGACAATTCTTTCCTGTTCGTAATACTAGGCAGGCAGTTAATTCTAATAGCCAGGCCTTCTCCATCATGAGGCTCAATACTACACATTACTCTAGAAGTTTTATTCCAGCTGTTACCAAGTTGTGGAATGATCTTCCTAATCGGGTAGTTGAATCAGTAGAACTTCAAAAGTTCAAAGTTGGAGCAAAGTTTTTTATGTTGACCAGGTGGACATGAGTCTTTTTATAGTTTATATATGACATATTTATTTTTGACGTTAATAGTTTATATAGGACATATCTGTTTTGACGTTGTTACTTTTTTTAGAATGATTTATTGTTAATTTGTTCTCATCATTTATTTATTTCCTTATTTCCTTTCCTCACTGGGCTATTTTTCCCTATTGGAGCCCCTGGGCTTATAGCATCTTGCTTTTCCAACTAGGGTTGTAGCTTGGCTAGTATTAATAATAATAATAATGTATGTATATATATATATATATATATATATATATATATATATATATATATATATATATATATATATTTATATGTATATATATAATATATATGAATATATATGTGTATATATGTATATATATATATATTTATATTATAGATATATATATATATATGTATATTTATATTATATACTATATATATATATTATATATATATATATATATATATATATATATATATATATATATATATTATATATATATATTATATATAAATATATATTATATATATATATCATACATATATATATATATTTATATATATATATATTATATATATATATATATATATATATATATATATATATATATATATTATATATATAATATATTATATAAATATATTATATATATTACATATATATTGTATATATATTATATATAATATATATATTATATATATTATATATAAATCATAAGCTGGATATATTATATATACATTTTATATATATATATATATATATATATATATATATATATATATATATATATATATAAATTACATATATATATATATATATACAGTATATTATACATATGATATATAATATATATATATATATATATATATATATATATATATATATATATATATATATAGATATATATATATATATATATATATATATATAACATATATATATACATACATATATATATATATATATATACATTTATATAAATACATATATATACATATATATAATATATATATAATATGTATATATATATATATATATATATATATATATATATATATATATATATAAATATGACGCGATCTGGGTCGTATTGGGGTTCAATCAATTTACGAAAACACGAATGGAGGGGGATTTCATGCACAAATAATAGCCGAGTTGATCATTTTACACAGACCATATTCTCTTAAGTTTACAAGGGCGCCCTTAATTATGATTACGTTATGTAACTAAGAAAAAGCCGTCAGAATAATGGTGCTCGGTTCGGCAGACATGTTGGCACCTGCTCTTCCTTACGTGACACACACTATTGCCCTCCGAAACTCGACTGTCCTATGGGCTTCCCAAGCGCCCATACATGGCGTCGCGATGCCTGATCAATGATTGGTTGTTTGACCCGAAAGTCTCATAACAACCAATTGTGAGAAGGCTAGTGACGCCAAACCCAAGCTAACCTGTAACCGTCCTTTTTGTAGGCTAAGTGCCAAACCACAACCTAACCATTATTCCTCTAACAAAGAGGAAAATATCTGTTGACACCCCGGCCAGTAACGGCCAAAATGACTACGATCAGTTCATTACTGCCCCCTTAGATTTTACGTCCCGTAAAATTCACATTTATTATTTTTCTGATTTTTTTTAAACTCTTCTCTTTTTTTTCTTTTTTTTTTATCTCACCGGAATAAAAAATTCTATTTCCCCTCTTTCTTTTTTCTTTACGTTGCTGCTGAGTACCATCCTCTTCGGGTGCATGCAAAAATTAAAATTAAAATCATAGGGCCGGTTGGCGTGCTACAATTGCAAGTTACATAAAGATGAATGTTACGCCCACAATATGTCATACAGAAACACAAAATTCAGGTTTAGATACATCTTCACCGAAATTTAGAGCATAAAATCAGAACAATAACCATGTGTTACTAACAGTGTCTTCAATGCAATAAAACTTTTATATGAACCAACGAATCATTACATACACAGAATAAAGAAAGTGATAAAAAAAAATTTAGAAAATTTGACATATTTACCATCACAAGAAAACCATTTCTAACACATCCGTGACACTGCAACGAGGAGCAAATTCAAACGGTGAATAAGAAGAAACAATACTTATCAAAAAACTGAGAAATATTATTTCCACTGTAAAATCAAAGCATAAGTAATGATCTTCAACTTTCCACCCATGTTTACCAACTACCAGAAATCCTCAACAGAGACAATTTTTTTTTCCCAAGCATGATAACATCGAAAGCATGCATTAAAACATTGGTAACAGCAAAATGAGTATCAACATAGAGTAACGAAATTTGAATGAATTTCAACATAACCGTGAATACAACAGAAACGTCTCAGTATGACAAATGGTATACTCGTGATATGCGTAGAACAAATACAAAAATTAAAACAAAATTTAATACATCTTTTCACAAAACACTTGGAGTGAATATATACAAAATAAATCTAATTTTATGACCTCAATCGCCTTGTGGCAGTTACTTTCATTTCATGGCCGATGTCCTCTCGCACTCTCTCTTTTGCTCGTAGGACGGCACTGACACCGGCTTGTGCCTCCTCCTCACTATCCTCTCCCAGGTAGCATGGGGTAAGGGGGTACCTACTCACTGAACTACCTATCCCCTGGGGGAATGGACCTAGGACTTCCATATGCACTCCATTAAACTTAGAAGGTACTACCGACCATGTTCTGTTATCATATGCTTGTGGTTACATGGCACTTATTGATAAACCTAATTCCTAAAAAAAAAATACCTGATACTCTTGCCATCCTTAGGGACCTTTCTATACCTACATGCCACGCATAAGGACTTACATCAATTACACAGATGGCTTTCTCTACCAAAGGGGAAAGAACAGCAACGCTAGATCGGATTTCGTCTTCAATGAAGAACACATCCCTTCGCAGGCGCACGAAATCCGAGAACTTGCTACTCCTACCTCAACCATACACTCATTTACGGGGCATGTACGCTGGGCTCCCCCACGGAAAACCCATTACTAGCACTCTCACTGTGATTCTCGTTCCCTCTCTCTCTCAGGAGTTGTCAAGATCTTCCGTTTCCTACTCGCTCCAGCCGCAGGCCTACTTGAACCTAAATTCTTTCGTTGTTGTTCCTTCTGCTTTACGTCGAGTTATTACATCCGTTCTTCATCGTAGGGTCACTGAGCCTGTGGGCAATCTGACGTTTTGCTGGCATCCGTAACGAGCAGTTCTTCAAACTCGTCGCACACATGATTCCACCTCGATTCCAAGACGGGAATAACATTCCTTCTTCCATGAGCGGGAACAGTGGTGAGGAGCTGCTGCTTCACCACTCTAACCTCTTTAGGCACTCCCTGGGAAGACGCACCACCACTCGCTGGCAGGGGGTGTCCCTTACTGCTTACTGGGGGACCGTCTGGCTCCCCACCCCCACACTCTGGGGCAAATATTGCTGGTTGATCCCTTGACACTTCTGTCCCCGGTCCTGGCAAGTCTGGCGGCCAGCCCTTGTTCCCCTTCCCGAGTCGTCTTCCCCTTCCTCTCGTTGATGCAGGGGGAACATGGTTTCTTGTGCTGATGCTTTTTTTTCTTTCTTTTTTTAAAAAACTTTCAGAAAGTAGTTTGTGGCCTGACATCCATAACACTACTGCTTGTTATCGTAGGGGCATAGAACCTGTAGGTGGCCCCTTCCCCAACAGTTACGACAACCGCCAGCCGCCACATTCCTACCTCTCTGACCTCTGCCTCTTAGAGGTTCTCTTCTACAAGCACCCCATCCTTGGTAGGTTGTCAATACCGGTTGGGTGCTGGGCTGCCTAGATAGCTGTGTAGCTGCTATCATGTGTAGCGGGAGATCATTCACCGAGTACTGGGCACACAAGAGCTACAGGATTCACTTCACCCCTCTCTCCGTCACCGCCACTCGACTTCGAACTTCTCGTGTTAACCATTATCACAATTATCTTTTGTTTCCACCTTTCCAATAATGGCACGTTGGCTAAAATTACTTAGCACTGTCGTTAATCTATAATGACGACCCTACACCTAACACCATTAATATGACCCGATCTGGGTCGTAAGGGGGTTCAATCAATTTAGGAAAACACAAATGGAGGGGGATTTCATGCACAAATAATAGCCGAGTTGATCATTTTACACAGACCATATTCTCTTAAGTTTACAAGGGCGCCCTTAATTATGATTACGTTACGTAACTAAGAAAAAGCCCTCAGAAAAATGGTACTCAGTTCGGCACACATGTTGGCACCTGCTCTTCCTTAAGTGACACACGCTATGGGCCTCCAAAACTCGACTACCTATCCCATGGGGCTTCCCAAGCACTCATACATGGCGTCGTGATGCCTGATCAATGATTGGTTGTTTGACCCGAAAGTCTCATGACAAACAATCGGGAGAAGGCTGGTAACGTCAAACCCAAGCTAACCTGTAACCGTCCTTTTTGTAAGTGCCAAACCACAACCTAACCGTCATTCCTCTAACAAAGAGGAAAAAATCTGTTGACAACCCGCCCAGCAACGGCCGAAATGACTACGATCAGTTCATATATATATATATATATATATATATATATATATATATATATATATATATATATATACATGTAATATATATATATATATATATATATACGTAATATATAATATATATATATGTATATATATATAATATATATATGTATGTATATATATAATACATATATATATATATATATATATATATATATATATATATATATATATATATATATATATTATACATATATATATTATATATATAATGTATATACATAATAAATCTAAAATATATACATATATATATATATATATATATATATATATATATATATATATATATATATATATACTATGGGTTTCACAGACAGTGCAAGTGCGATTTTTTGCAATTATTCTGTAACAAACACTCGTATCAGTACGAGATTTTACTATAGTGTATTACACCCAGTAAGGAAATTTATAGGAGTATCATGAATCATTTATTGTAAATAATAAAGACTTTTGTACCTATACCAAGAGGCAAAACTCATTAGCCAAGCAAGAAAACGAACACCAGGTTGGAAGAGCTCCGCCTGCCTACAACCCCCTTCACCTCCAACCCCCATTTTCTTCCTCCCCTCTCCTTTCTTCCCTCACCTGCCCTACGTCTTTCCTTCTCTCTTTCTCTCTCTCTGAATGTTGCTTTGATTTAAACATACTTTTTTACGATTTTTTTTTCTATCAATCTAATAATTATTTACATAACCAATACCATAGAGAGAGAGAGAGAGAGAGAGAGAGAGAGAGAGAGAGAGAGAGAGAGAGAGAGAGAGAGAGAGAGAGATGAGCAAACCAGTAAATAAAGCAGTCAGTCATCTGATAGGTAACAACCGATTGAATTGTTCCATATCTACAACAATAAATATTATAATTAGATAAGATAGATAGATAGATAGAGTGCTTGATATAAAAAAAAATCATACAAAATAAGTTGCAACTTAAGCTACCTTCTCAGAAAGAGAGCATGAAGGGACGGGAAAGAACGGAGAGGGATGGATGGCGTGGAGGTGGAGAGAGATAGCTTGAAGCAGAGGGAGAGCAGGTGAGGGATGAAAGGAGAGGGAGGGAGGGGGTGGAGATAGAGGTTCTGTATATTATTGTTCGGTTTTGTGACTGGATGATTGAGATTTTGCCCTTTGGCATAGGGGCGAGTGTCTTTATAATTAATAATTAACGATTCATTATACCCCTATAAATTTCCTCACTGGGTGTAATACCCTATAGCAACATCTCGTATTGATACGACTGTTCGTTACAGAATAATTGCAAAAAATCGCA
>NC_090731.1:89651794-89662079 GCF_036898095.1 Palaemon carinicauda
CGGGCTCCCAAAAACTCACAATTGTCTCATGTAAAGGGTCATTTATATATAATATATCAAAATGGTTAGCAGACTTGCTGTCTCCCTTTCTAGGGAACTTTTCTTCAGCTCATATTAAGCATGCAGAAGACTTCATCCAGAAATTCAATAGATTAAATATCCCGGTAAATAATGTAAAACTCTTGAGTCTTGACGTAGAATCCCTATTTACAAAGGTCCCGATCAATGATGTAGTAGGTTTCTTGAGGGAAAAATTAATCCCTTATGAAAATCACTTCCCCCTCGGTATTGAAAAAACAATTAAGTTAATTAAACTAAGCGTGTCAAATAACGTTTTCTCTTTCAATGGAAATTTTTACAAACAGAAATTTGGTTGTAGTATGGGCAGCCCGTTATCTCTAATTTTAGCCAACCTCTACATGGAATACTTTGAAACAGAAATTTTAACAACAATTAAACCTACGAACAGGGTTTGGCAACGCTATGTTGATGATATTTTCACATATTGGGATGATAGCTGGGGTGATTTCAATATAATAATAATAATAATAATAATAATAATGTTTATTGGACAAAAAAATATTTACATACAAAGATTTACAAAAAGAAAAAAAGACTCAGTCCAGGCCCATGTGGAGCAGAGCTCTTCGGGCAATAATACAACTAAAATAATATCATAAATTAAGTAAAAATAAAAAATAAAGTAAATATGGATATAGATATACAAAATGTACGCATACATATACATAATCATATGTATACAAGTAGATACATATAAATGAGATTCTTAGCCTAAAAACAAATGGAAATGCATATTTATATGATAAAGAAGGATTGTATATGAAAGCTAATGGTATATACATTGAATATTTTTCAATAATCTAAATTCCCTAGTCCCTAGCATAAAATTTAAAACTGAATGGGAAAAAGATGGAAAATTAGCTTTTTTGGACATACTAATTATAAGGGAATCGACGGGGTATAATTTCACTGTGTATAGAAAACCAACTTTCTCTATTTCCTACATTCATTTCTTTAGTTATCACGACATTTCTGTAAGAATTGGAGTAGCTTGCAATCTATTTCTTAGAGGTTTGAGAATCTGTTCCCCATCCTACCTAAGTAAAGAATTTGAAATAATTCGTAAACAACTCGCCCAGCTATTCTACCCGACGTACGTCATAGAAAAGGCCATCAACAAAGCCAACACGATATATTATAAAGACCATGTTACTAACCAAAGAGATTTTGAAAATAAGATAAAACTCCCATATATAGAAGGTAGTAAAAATATAACAAATAATATCAAAACTGAGAACCCCTTTGTTTTTTCATATCCCAAGACCATAGGAAGCGCCCTTATTAATGTTTATCAAAATAAAAGAGATATAGAATCCGGCGTTTATAAAGTATCATGTGGGGATTGTGAAAAAGTCTACGCTGGGCAAACGGGCCGGTCGCTATCTCAAAGATTATCCGAACACAAAAGATCTGTTAGGTATGGTTATGAAAACTCGGGGATTTTCGTTCACCTTAGGGATTTAGGGCACCAGATTAACTGGAGTGAGTCGTCTTTGCTTTTTAAGAGTACCTGTCCGTACAGAAGGAAAATCCTGGAATCAGCCATCATAAATCAATCAAACACAATGAACCTATCTGGCGGCCAATGGAAAGCTGACACAGTGGACAATACTCTTCTCAACCCTATCATTAAGAAGATAATCCACGGAGACCGACCACCAGATATGCATCAGAGGTCAAGACTTCCTCCGAGCGGCTCAACAATAAGAAGACAAACCTGGATGTGATTAAATTTGGCTAATCCTTCCAGCAATTATAACAACTATAGAACAATTGAACACACCATTTTACTTTCGTATATAAACCGTCACTCTCCACTGTATTCCTCATTTTTACTTTATATCCTGAAGAGGGTCGATATTTATTGACCGAAATATAGTGATTTATTTATATTTCCTGTGTTTTTTTTATGGGCCTTTTTGAAAATATATCTATATATATATATATATATATATAAATATATATATATATATATATATATATATATATATATATATATATATATGTATATATATATAATTTTATATATATTCATATACATATACATATATATATCTATACACATACATATATATATATATATATATATATATATATATATATATAAATATACATATATATATACATATATATGTATATATACATATATATACATATATATATATATATATATATATATATATATATATATATACACACATGGAGGTTAGGTAGAAGAGGCAGGAGAAATCCACATGGTTATACCCGTTAGGACGGCACTCCTCCGACCAGTCCACGGGTGGGAGGATGCCTATAAGGCAAATGGCAGAGATGGATGTTTCACGGGGCCAACCCTTGGTCAGTCTCTATTTTCACGGCAGGATTTCATGTCCCATTCCTTCACTCTGTCCCTCCTCAAACCTCCCATCCAGTGATTAAGAATTTCTATGCGAAAGGCTCCACAAAGGAACAGACCCTTTTGGCTGAAGTCCAGGCCATACTGAAGAAGGCTGTCTAAGAGGTCTGGAAGGAAGAGTCCCTGGGTTTCTACAGTCGACTTTTTCTTGTAGAGAAGGCATTTGGAGGCTGGAGACCAGTCATAGATCTCTCAGCTCTGAATGAGTGTGTTCAACAAATTCTGTTCAAGATGGAGACAGCCCAAATGGTCAGACAGGCCATCAGACCAAAAGATTTCCTGATCACTCTAGATCTCAAAGAGCGTACTTCCAGATCCTCATTCATCCAGCCTCGAGGAAGTACCGAAGGTTTTCCCTCTATAACAAAATATTGTATACCATTTCAAAGTGCTGTGCTTCATCCTGTCTATAGCACCACAAGTTTTCACTAGTGTTTGCCCTAGTTTCAACTTGGGAACACAAAAACGCCATATGCCTTCTTTGCTACAGTACTTGGAAAACTGGCTGATTCTAACAGAATCAAGGGAAGTTCTTCTCCTCCATCGAAATAGACTCCTCGAGTTTTGCCAAGATCTGGGGATCATGGTAAATCTCGAGAAGTCATCACTACAGCCAACACAGAATCTGGTATTTCTAGGGATAAACATCGACACAAATCTAGGCAAAGTCTTCCCATCCTTAGCAAGAATGGAGAGAATGAAATGAATAGCATGACCGTTTCTGGAATGGGACGAACTGCCAGCACATCATTGGCAGAAACTCCTGGGACATCTTTTCTCCCCCAGGAGGCTCTAGTTCCCAACAGTCATCTCTGCACTTGAACTCTCCAGTGGCAGCTGAAGACATTTTGATCTAAGCATAAAGGCCCTCCAGATCTGGTACCAATAAGGTTAGAGCAGTGGTGGGTATCAGATACCAACCTACTGACAGGAATAGACCTCTCTTCTCCCCCAGATTTGATGCTCTTTACAGATGCATCAAAAGAAGGGTGGGGGGCTCATTTGTTGCAGTACACTGCCTCCCGGCTATGGTCCGAAGCCGAGCAACACTACCACGTAAACCTCCTAGAGATAAAAGCAGCCTTTCTAGCTCTAAAACACTTCCAACAGCTCCTTTCAAGACACTCTGTGGTGTTGATAAGCGACAACACCACAGTGGTGGGTTACATCAACAGGCAAGGAGGTACTTTTTCACAGTCCCTCTGCCATCTGGCTGTAGAGATAATCAGATGGATGGAAGACAACTTGGTGACCCTCTCATCCTGTTTCATCCCAGGCAAGAGAAATTTCTTAGCAGACAAACCAAGCAGGAAGACTCAGATTGTTGGCACCGAGTGGCCTTGGAATCAACAGAGGGCCAACAAAATCTTGACTTTGTAGGGTTCACCGACAATAGACCTTTTGCGACATCTCTCAACCGGAAATTCCTGGTTTACTGCTCCCCAGTACCAGATCCCCAAGCGTTCTGGCAAGATGCTTTTCAACACTCTAGACATCTATGTGACACCCCCTTCTACCTAGTAAGGAGGCTTCTGAACAAAGTAAGGGCATCGTAAAACCTGTCGATGACCCTAATAGCTCTTGTGGGGCATCATGCAGAATGGTTCCCAGACCTTCATCATCTGCTCACAAAGACAATGAGGGAGCTCCCTCCACTTCCCGATATACTCAAACAACCACATGTTCAGATATTCCATAGAGTAGTAGCTTCGCTACGTCTTCATGCTTGGAGGTTATCCAGCAACTCATCGCGGCATGAGGTTTTTTGCAACCAGTTGTGAGAAAGATGGCTAGATACCTCTGAGTCATCTATTGCTATCTACCAAGGAAAGTGGTCTATCTTCTGTGGTTGGTGTCGTGGAAGGGGCCTCCCTCCGCTCAGTGCCATTATTCCAACAATAGTGGAGTTTTTGTTTGTTTATCTTGGGGAGGAAAAACTGTTCAGTGTCAGCAGTGAAAGGCTATCCCTCATCCTCCAGCCTCGCCCTTAAACTGAGTGGAGTTGACATTTCCTCCTCAACTGAATTATCTCTCCTCATGTGCAGTTTTGAGCTATTTTGCCCTCAGTCGGAAGTCAGACCGCCTCCGTGGATTATCGTACGAGTACTGAAATCCCTGAATGGAGTGTTATGAACCTCTTTATAATCGGGCTTCAGAACGCGACTCCAAAGACTGTTTTCCTCCTGGCCCTGGCCTCTGCAAAGAGTCAGCGAGCTACATGTTCTGTCCTATGACATCGCCTATTCAAGAGGATGGGGACAAGTGACACTCAACTCCATCCTTGAGTTTATTATCAGACTCAAAATCCGACTGTAGCGTATCCTAGATTCAGGCATTTCTTGATTGAAAATCTCTGTACTGTAACAAGTGGCCCAGATTAATTGTTATTATGCATCATAAGGGCTCTGAGAAAATACCTTCAACAAACCCCTCGACCTTGAACACAGGTCAATAGGCTGTTTGTCAGCACAGGTAGTGTCAAGAGGAGAGTTACTAGAAATTCAATTTCTTCCTGGATCTGGAAGTCATCGAACATCCGCCTCTTAACCATAGACCCAGAGCTCAAAATGTCGGGCATTGGTACGTCCTTGGCATTCAAAAAGAACTTCTATGTGATGCAGGTCTTATACACGGGCATGTGGAAACGTCAGTTTACTTTCACCCCCTACTACCTGCAAGATGTAACCCATAGGAACCTTGACACATTCTCCATAGGTCCTGTGGCAGCTGTACAAAACACGATCAGTAACACCTCAGCTCCCTCATAGGTCAGGTTTGAAGGTTTAAAGGCCACTCATCAATGGCAGAGGCAAGTGACAGTAACATTGTCATATCAAACAGGACAATGCCATAGAGACTGACCATATATACATATGATCATCGCCCAAGACCCCTCTCCATCCAAAAGGAGGGCCAGGCAATGGCTGCTGATGATTCAGCAGATAGACCTATAGGCTCCCCCAAACCCCCATCCTTAGCTCACAAGAAGGAAAGTGAGGTTACCTCGACCAGTGGAACTACCGAGTTTGAGTGGGACTTGCACTCCAGTCTGACGATCACCAGAGACATTACCACATAGGCCACGATAGGTTAAGGGTAGATGTTATCCGGTCATAAGTCTAGTATGAATGTACGTATGACTGGCCTTTTCGTCCTTCATTCTCCCCTCTCTTTGGGCTTGAGCGAGCCGAGGAACTCTGCAAGCTGACCTCTTCTGACTGTAGGTGGGTATCATCATCCCTTGTGTATCCTAACATATGCATGTATATTTTTACGTCCCCAATCTCTTAGCAAGGTGGGACCAGGGTAACATCCAGCTAAGTAAGGATAGCCCCAAGTTGGGCCATCCCTGACGAGACACATTGCTTAGTCCTCACACCTTCGCACACACAATTGCTTCATGCTGATATTTCTCATTGGGAGTTAGCAAGGTAATAGGTTATGCTCTTCCACAGCTCATACGAAACATAAGAGTCACACCCGGGGTCAGGAACCAGCCAGTTAGTCTTGAACTTCCACCCACCTAAACGTGAGTCATAGTAAAGAGCTGAAAGGTTTATATTTGGTGCCAGAACAAAAGACAAATTTGGAAATAATTTGTATTTTTCCTAACCATGCGAACGTAAAGCTCTTTACACATACTGGTCTGCCGTCACCTAACCTCCAGGAAGTCCTGCATGAAATTGCAAAGTGGCTTATGTTGGCTACTGAGCAGGGTTGGTGAGTCTACCTCCGGCTACTGACCCCTCCCCCTTCATGCTAACTACCAGAGGGGAGTAACACCTTGCTAAAAGTTTTATTATTATTATTATTATTATTATTATTATTATTATTACTTGCTAAGCCACGACCCTAGTTGGAAAAGCAGGATGCTATAAGCCCAGAGGCTCCAACAGGGAAAATGTCACAGTGAGGAAAGGAAACAAGGAAAAATAAAATATTTTCAGAACAGTAACAACATTAAAATAAATATCTCCTATATAAACTAAAAAAAAAAAAAAACTTTGTGGAGAATTTTTTATCTAAATTAAATGTTTGAGTGGGAACGTAGTCCGGGAAAGTCTCCTTACAGCAGTTACACAAGGATCAACAGGGGAGGATAATGAGTACTTACACTCGAGGCACAAACACCCTGCTAATAGCTTTAATGCCACAGTTTACTAACCGTCACTCTTAAATACAAAAGGGGGAAATTTTACTGTCCAGAGGCTGGGGAACTCCACACGTGAAAATAAAAGTAATTTATGGCCTACTCTAGCTTTGTCAGGTCTATAGTCATCTCATTCTTAGGCTCTGTTCCGGCTCCGTCCCAGTGACCCCAGTGAGATGCTGGACAGGTATCTTATGTTAATGTAATTAGAGACAAAACCAAAATGGGAGCAGTGATGTAAAGTAAAGTTTAAAAGTTTAAAGATATGGATCTTTACCTTCAAAGCAGATATATTAATACAAAGTTCCTCACTGAAACCACTTATAGACTTACTTAGGCTTACTCCTTTCAAATATTGGGTATTCTGTCCCGTGATCAAATATTCATAATTTGCACATTGAAATAAATGAGGGAGAAAAAATACGAAGGAGGTTTAATTAACCTAATATTGATTTATTTCACAAATTTACATCAAAAGAAAACGGACATCTTAACAGCACAAAATGGTATTAAAAAAGGAATGCAATAAAAGCAATTCAAAATAATAAAAATGGTTGGTTAGACACGTGGTCTGCAATAATCAATAATCAGAACTTAGGTCGACACGTGGCCCATGTGACCCAGAGATTGTGCTAGTCTCAAAAGCAAAAATGATAGCGAAAAAATATATACGCACAATCCCACCGCACACAGTCCGAAGTGTGTAAAAGCCAGGTTCCCTACTCAAGTTAAAATTAGTCTAAACTAAGAATGGGGGAATAACTAAGAGGCCACTTTTGCAGTACCTGCACTCCTTGGAAGATTGTCCTTTGCCCTTTGGTAGCTGTCGACCTGGTTGCACAAGTTGGCACTTTGCACTCTTGACTGGCTCACCCCAAGAATCTTCATTTGTGGTAGTAGGGTTTCTCAGGTTCCACTCCTTCAGTCTCCAGCCGGCAGGACTCCTCACTGAGTCAAGGTTTGGGAGATGGGGTGGGGGTGAGGTTAAAGTTGAGAAGGATCACCTCGCTTCACCTTTCCAGACAGGTGAGAGTCATGATGCCCACGGTAATCCAGTTGAGGTGTCATATCGGGACTTTAGGACAGGGCAATATATTGTTGCAAGGAGTGCATAGGAGGCAGGATTTTGTACTAAATACTTTAGAGAAATCTTGCTGCTCTAAGGGAGTTTATAAATACAACAATCCTACCTATTCTGGCTTGCTAAAAATTAATAGTTAAAATGAAAAATAAGCAATGGGCTGGTGCGATGGGCAAACATCTTAAAATTAACAAACTTTAATTGGTATTGAGAAATAAAAGATGCATTAATTAAGCAGTATTGAAAATCATATTAAAATTCAGTTTAGGAATTTAATCTCGACCCACGTAGTTTAAGGAAAGAACCAACATACGCCGGGATAACGCATTTGCGCTGTGCGTATCTACGCTGTGACGTCACGAGCATTGCGTACGCTTGTCAACAGATTTTAGTAGATTTGAAATAATTCTCCCGATGTTTTGTTAAAGAAAACGATGTAGGAGAGAGCGTTTAAGGGGTAGCTACTGTATTATTAGGATAGAGTCAAAAATACAAATGAAAGAAGAAGAGTGAAGAAAAATTCTTCACAAACTTTAACAAAACAAAAGGAAGAAAAATAAGAGAGAGAAGTGTGTCCGAGTGTACCCTCAAGCAAGTTTCAGCTGTCACCAAAGTGTATCTCCATAGTAAAGAGCTTCAGGTGTGTATGGTGAAGAAAAATACAAATTATTTCCAAAGTTGTTATCTTTATTACACACAGCATCGAGTATTCCACTGTTTCATATCCTTTGCTATTTGTACTTCCTGGAAAAATAATGTTCTGTATTTTATTTAATGTTAGAGAAAAACTGTTCATTTCTTAAAGTAACTTTTCTGTATTTTCATATTTTGATTTTCCTTTATTTCCAGGCACTTGCGTATGATTTCTGTTAGCCAAATAAATAATGGCGGAGGTAATGCTGCATTTTTTACCACAACCCATCAAGAACAGAACAAGTACATTTTCATGACGTCCAGGAAAGGTGACCAGCATATCGCTGCGAGATGCGGGGTAATGGTTCTTAAAATCTAACAGTAAACAAGCAGATAATACAGTATATTGCTAGCTAGTGCATAAAATCGACCACTAACAATATTCATTTGGTTATGCTATCCAAGTACTGAATGTAGCTTGAATTAAGTTTTGATGATTCTTTTATTCTATGTTCGTTCAGTAATTTTATAGATAATTATCGCTAGATTATTAGCACAAGTACTGTACATGGAAAGTTTCTCACTCCATTATGGTTTAGTGATGACACTTTGTCTCTTAAAGTGATCTAGGTTAATACATGATACTCAAATTTCTGGCAAAACTGAAATTCACTTCTAAGAAAGGGACGAATGCTGGCTAGTTTGGCATTTTTCTTTCTATGAATAATGAGGACCAAGTCTAAGTTCATTGTTTACCTTTGGAAGAATGATTATGAGTTACTGCGTATGTGTTCTTTGCTATTGCTTTTACCAAGTACGGTATTCTGTTTTTTTTTTTTTTTTTTTTTTTTTTTTTTTTTTTTTTGTCAATTAATCTTTACCTGGGTTTATTAACCCGTTAAGAGCTTCCAAATATTTATGCTCAAGTTCATGGATATTGTTCAACAACAGCCATTTTTTGCCACCCTCCCTTTCCAGCATGACTATCATCTCATGATGTCTACAAGAAGGAAGTACAATCTTTTTCAAAATCTAGTGTCATTTCACCTAAATGAAATAATGACCCACAGGGATAGCGTGTGCAGCACATCAATGTACCACCTGCCAGAACATAGGAGCAGTGAGGTTATGTTTATTTGTGCGAGCATTTTGAGCCACAGCGGGGCAAAAACCACTTAAGGATACGATATGAATTATAGGTTATTTTGATACTTTAATTTCCCATCACTTATGTATCCAATACATTTTTTCCAACTGGTTATCTGGTGTTTGTTATGCATTTCTAACTATTATTATTGCTGCAAATCACTCTGTTTTTTTTTTCCTCAACCCATAACCCAGATTCCCCACTGGTATATCTTGATGTGTTTTATGGGGGAATTGTAAGAAACTCATGAAACCATAGTAATTTTCCTTAATGTATTGAGTATAAACAGAGAATATTTAATACAAGAAATTGAAATTAATTCTCTTCCTTATATTTGTAGTTTATACAAGAATTTAGTCCCGATAAATTTTTTCATTAATTATTATTAAAAAACAATTTTTTTACCAGCCCAATGAGTCTAACTAGACTCTTACAGAGCTGGTAACTTTGCTTCACTGAAGCAGTAAAATATTTGAAATAAAGAAGTGCATGACAATTTGAGCATTAGCTTAATTGGTCCTGAAGGAAATGTTAATCATAGAATTTGTTTTGAGAATAGTTAAAATGGTGGGTAACCTACTCTTAGAATAATTTGAAATGTCCGTTTAAGAGACTGGCTTGGTGGCTTCTAAACAACTTAATGTAACATCAATATGCATAAGAAAATTCCTTATGTAAAAGCAACTAGCCTTTAGTTAAGGGTAAAATCTAGATGCATTGGGCTAGTTAACCATATTGTAAAGGGATGAAGTAGGAATGCCATGCCATACCTTTAATGAACCCAACCTTTAATTGGTT
>NC_090731.1:89662102-89669602 GCF_036898095.1 Palaemon carinicauda
CAGAAAGGCTTCATGTTATTTATTTATTTATTTATATATATATATATATATATATATATATATATATATATATATATATATATATATACATGTGTATATATATATACATATACATATATATATATATATATATATATATATATATATATATATATATATATATATATATAAACTTATGCAGTAAGATATTGTAAGGTGAAAGGAAAAGTTACATATCTGAGTGATTTTAGTTTTATTAAATCTCCGAGCCAGTTGATTTTCATTACCCAAATGCAATATTTAAAAGAATGTTAAATTCTGATTACTTCTTTGCCTCAGAAATTATATAAACTATAAAAAAATTTAGGTTTCTTTAAGTGTGTTGCAGTATTCGTATTTTTCTATTTTAGATTACATTTTCATATTTTCATTATAGTCATTTGGAAATTAAGATCACTGATCTTGAAGTCCTTAAAAAGAAAAAAATCAGCTAATCATAATACCATTAAACAATTTTGATAGAAGAATTCTCTAAATAAAATAATAAGAAATTATAAATATTTAAAAGACGAGTATAATAACTCTTGAATTTCCACCCCAATTGCTGCCATCACCAGGTGGAGCACACAATTAGAAGTGACATCCCCATTTAAGGATAAAAGAAGTAAGGAATTAAGTACCTAGAAGGAGTTGCCAGAGGAGAATACCAAAATCTAGTGTTCAGATGGCAGTAAGAAGGTGCAATATTTCATAATGCTGTGATACTACATTCAGAACAACAAAAGATATGATAAATATCAAGTACAGTACTAGATAAATTTTGTGATAAAAACATAAAGAATGCTTTATACTTTATTGCATCTGACTTGTAAAACAAAATACAATGGCCTTACTATCTCATTCAAAATGAAAGAGGAATGGAAGTACCTTACATGGTATAAACAATATTGAAATACACAATTCTAAGACCAGTGACAAGTTGGGGAGTGGGGAAATTTGATTTGGTTTAAGAAATTTGGGCCCTAAGGTACTGAGCTGGAGCAAGGGAGATAGGGGAGTATCCAAAGACATGCAAGTGTCATAGGTGGGTAGCAGAGAAAAAATGGACATTGGCTGAATTTTGTGAACGACGAAAAAAAAACAACAGCATGAAGGAGGGGAGTACCTTCAACTTTATGTACCTGGGTTTCCAGAAAGATATACTACACTCAAACCAGAAACATGAATGGAATGAATTCACGAAAACATCATTAGAAAACCTAGAAAAATGAGAACGTACGAGAGATATTTCACTGAAGAATATAGGAAAACCATCACCTGAAAGTCACGACTGAAACAAACACAACTACTGAGCTAACCCCATCCGCAAAGATAGATTCAGTTACATTACCAAAAATTAACATCCCAAACACTGGAGACCATACGTGTATTGACGCATCATATTAATCATGGAAAAATATACATAATGAGATTGGATGTGTCATTTCAGTATCATTATGTGAGGGGAGATAAGAAATAAATAAATAATTCTCTAGATGATTCCTACTCGAGGTATGGATTTAAAAAGGACATTGATGAGAAATGTCCAACAAAAGTAACATGACACACTCATGTCACGGAGTCATGACAATCTTGGTGATGTCTATGAATGAAGTTGGTGAGGATTCAAGTGTGAATTATCATTCATCAATGTACAGTAATCAAGCTATTGAGGGTCTTTTATACTGTAAGCAACAGAATCAACCTCAAGACAGTAAAACAAAAAAAAAACCACAACATGAATAAAAACAAAGAAACAAACATTTGGCAACCAACCATCATATCAGATTGAGAAATCTACAAAATGTCTATGTTTTGTGAACAGGAGACCTCCTTATGCTTGACAACTAATTTTCTGTGTTATAATTCTATCTTTGCTCCTTGGATTTACTGGAGATTGTCAGGTCACAAATTCTGCTTTTCTTAAAACAGTGATTTTGGGTAGAAAGAATAATGAATACATTTTTATTATTCAGTATAAAAATGTACAGCAATACCCCTCTCTATGTTGGTGTGACTTTTGTCAATAATGACTTCACGTCACCCTTAAATATCAAATGTAAAAATAAAATCCACAATACGCATTTCACGTGACCTTATGTAGGTTTTTCCATTACAAGTCAATGAAAAAAAAAGCTAAACAAGCTAAACTAAACAAAATATAAACATTCAATAAGAAAACGAATTTTTAATTATGAAAATCGTTTCTATACTCACCGAATAATCATATCGCTTCTCTCTCAAAGATTGGTTATATTGACGTTTATCACTTAAATAATTCTGTTATCTATCCTTCCAATAGAATTAGGCCTAGAGTAAAGGAGATAATCTAGAAGTTAATGGAAATAACATTGGCTTGACCAAGCCATACCATCTTTATCTTTAGTTTTAAAATTAAAACTATTCCCTATTCTCTAGTTAGTGTAGATTTATATGAAAATCAGATGAGTACTTAAAAGAAATAACAAATTTGATTATCAAAAGTCTGTTCATTCTATGAACCTCCCCTAATGTTATATTGCCGACTCCTACACTCTGATGTAGGTGGGTTGAAGTGAAGGAAAGGGACAAGTCTTTTATAGTTCTGAACTAGAAAAAAATTAATCAATATCATAGCTTCACCTGTAGTAGTCTAGTTCTTGATAAAAAATAATAAAAAAAAAAAAAGGTTTGAAATTTGAAACCCCAAATCGTTTCCCTAAATATTACCGTTCTCCTAATTACTTCTTTATAATATAATCTCAATATTGTGCAACCAAAATTAAGACATAAAAAAGGCAATATAAAACAAATACATAAATACAAAATAATTAACCGTAAAGATGTTATTAGACCACATCACCAGCAGCCGCTAAAGCCCCTAAAGCCCAGCATAACAATCTTGATAAGCAAACAGGATTCTTTAAGTTAATACTATTTAATAAATACCGACTTGGTCATGCCAATGAGCTGCTGCCAAAACCCTTTCCAAAGAAAGATTTCTGCAAAAATATAGATATGTAACAGTACTTCTAAAATCATGAACCGTAACCTTCAAATCTTTCATTAGACATGGATCCAACTCAATATGGGCCTCAGCGACCAGACTTTTAATAAAAAAACAAATAGCACTTTAGGACAAAGAACAATTTGGAACTCTAATACCACAAAACAAATTAGGAACATCACTTCTCATCCCAGTCTTCTTCCAAATCATACTGAACGGCTTTTACCAGACAAGGAAATAGAGAGGCAAAAGAGATAAGCCTCTTACCTTCCCCAAACTGTACATTAAAAGAAAGAGTTTGTAGTTCACTGATGCCAACACCAACAGGAACAGTGTTTTAGCTGTGAGGTCTTTAACCTTAAAATCTTCCAAAGGTTCAAAATGCAAACCTTTTAAATATTAGAAAACTACTCAAATTACAAAATATAGACCTTACAACTGGAGATCTTTTAATATTAAAGGACCTAAACACATCTGCTATAATGCCTAAAACAGATCAATATAATCGTAGATGCTTGAATAAAGAATTAAGCATGGATCTACACCCTTAGTGGATGAAATGGAGAGTTTTTGCATAAAATATGAAATATAAAAACCTAACAATATTATACAAACTAGTCATAGTCATTGAAAATTTTCTGGATGTGCACCAATCAAAATGAACAGTCCATTGTCTTTGATAGAGATTATGAGCAGACTAACTTTTGGAGCCTAGGATAAACAATCTAGTAGACTGCAAAACCCTTTGTTTCTGAGAAAACGGTTAAATGTAGCATCTAAGGGTTTGACTGCATCACTTTTGAAACTGGTTGTCTGAGAAGATTAGTTTCCTACGACAACCTTCTCAGACACTCCAATAACACATGCCCCAGATCACAAATCAGTGAGCCACTCCCTTTAGGCCAAAACAACTATCAGCACAACCCTGGGGTTAGTAGCAATTCTGAACTTGATTATCCCCTGATGAATCATGGTGAATAGCTAAAGGAAGTAAAGGTTCATATTTGACCAGTCTTGTAACAGGGCATCTACCTTCATGCTATGAGTTCTGGAGCTGAGGAAGGTAGATACTCTGTTACAAGACTGGTCAAATATGAACCTTTACTCTTTTTTGGTGTACATGACGATACATTGGGGATAATCAAGTTCAAAATTTCTACAAACACTAGGATTGTGCTAATGGCTGTTTTGGCCTGAAAGAGAGTAGCTCACAGTTCTATGGCGTCTGTTGTTCAGTGATGTTACAAACATGTCTACGCTTGCGTAACCCAACCACTTCCAAATTTCTAAACATACTGACAGATGTAGAGACCATTTGTTTGGAAGAATTTGATTTTTTTTTTTTTTTTGCTTAACTGATCTGCTAAGCTGTTCCATTTTACCAGAGTGAAGCAAGGAGGAAAGCTTATTCTTCTCAAATCTGTCCAAATCAACAGCACCTCTGCTATCTGTACAGGGACTGTGACCTTGGCCCAACACCCTGGTTCCGCATGCAGCCCAATGCTGCTGCAATGTCTGAAAACCCCAAACTGTTTTTCCCGAAGGGCCTTAAATATTCGTAGAAGCTCTAGGCAATTAATATGAAGAGTTGATTCCTGTCACGTTTATTTCCATGATATATAATATATCTAGAGGTGCTCCTCATCCTTCCTGTGCAACATCTGTTAACAGAAAGAGGTCTGATATCTTCATTTCCAAGTAAAGCAAGTGTGATGACCCCAGCAATTCTAAAGAAGTTACGGTCTCTAAAAGTCTCATTCACATCCGAACTGCCTTAGATTTCATAATATTTCATCCTTTTCAACAATAAAAGAAAAGACTGAATTCTCTTCGCTGACAAATGAACCCAAAAAGGAACTGTCCCCTAGTATCTTTTCCTAAATATAGAATCTTCTGAGTAGGAGCCAGAAGGGACTTCTTCAATCTGAACAGGATCACGAGTGATGCAGTAACTTAACCAACCACACACGTTGAATACATCCAGGTAAAAAATAACTGAAACCCAAAATCCTCAGCCATTTGGAATGGGGCACACGAACTTAGTGAATACTTGAGAGGATATTTGAGAGGCCGTCCTAAAACCAAAACACAGGCACTAAAAATGGCAAACCTTTGAAATGTTGACAAAACAAAGGCATTTCCACAATTTGAGATGGATAGGAATGTAAAAATATACATCTGTGAAGTCTATTGAAAATATAAAATATTTCTTTTTCACCCATAAAACTGTGCAGAGGGATTTCATCTAAAATAACTAGCTTTTTTAAGCTTCAAGACATCAAGAGCTGGTCTCTAACTTCAACAATGCCCCCCCCCCCCCCCCCCCCCCCGTTCAGACACTTTTGGGAATAACCTGTTGTAAAAACCAGAAGTGTTCAAAACTGCTATCAAAAAATTTCCAATGTTTTGAGATTTATACCTTTAAAATCTATGCCTTTGCAGCATTTGATAGATAACTCAGAAATGGAATTGGTTCCTTGGAGAAGAGAGCATTTGTGGCCGGAGTATTCCAGTAACCTTCTTTGACTAAAGCCAAAAAGGACCGTCATAGAGTATAGCGATAAGATCTAAGAGTCATATTGGCAATTTTTCCAGAACATCTACTAAAGCAGAATCCTGATTACCTTCCACTTTTGGAAAAGGAATTTCTTGAAGAAGATAATTCTAGAGCTGTAAGAGCTACTGGATTAAAAAAGAAAACATGGGTATCACTAGTAAGTGACCTCAAAGTGTCACTTGTGCCATAGTACCCAACTGACCAATTACCTCATCACTTCTATTTCCATCCACAACAGAACCCTAAATAAAGGAAATAATTAAATATGTTTCTGCACTTCAAACAGTTCCAACCACAGAGGCAAATACCATTTCTCTTAACTTAATAAAAATAAAGTTGCTACAGCCTTTGAAGCCAAATAGAAACAGTTTTTTTTAAAACAAGTCAGATAATCTAAAATAAGATTAGAATCCAGATGACATGTAAATTTCTCTTCAACAAGACTAGAAATGTCCCTTACTTTACAGAAACTGCAAAGGAGAGTAAAGGGTATTTCAAGAATGTTTCCCATTTTATTACCCACAAACAACACCTCTCTAGTAAACCAGCTTGCATATCCTACATTAATTATGGGCTCAAGGGAGTAGATTAGATCATAATCTACTGCAAGATTGGGTATTCGATTCATCTTATATAAGTGGGATAGAAGGTCTAATAACTAAACAAGAGCTTGAATTACCTGCCTCTTTGCATTTGAGCGAACAATTTATTGATTCTATACAAAACTATTTTTTGAGAAAATTGAGGCATATATCACATCTTCGAAGTAGTTGTTTCAAACAACTTTGAAAAGTATTATCACAACTAACAATAAGCAAACTTTTTCTTTACTTTGTATAGGAACCATTTTACATTTGTTTCTCAAGTGACTTATTTTGGCAGTTGATATACTAATGCTTACATTTAACTGTTAAAGCTAACCCGTGATGTGCTACTGACTGAGCTTGCAAGTGAACAATACACACTGCCAACCAATACATGCTACTGATCAGTTTTTACAAAAACCCTTAACATTTATTTTAAAAATACATTTTGTTTTAAGAGAATCATATAAGACACCATCCACATATAAAGTAAGCGTTGCCATTAGTGCACTCACTTCAGCGATTGGTGGAATATTAGTACCCAAACTACCAATTCTGTCGTCTGCCCTACAATCTAGTTATCTAAAATGATGGCTATGATTACGGGAATGTGTGTGTTTCACAGCAGAAAGGTCTAAAGTAAATAAAGAAATTGAGGCTATATGAGAAGATTTCGAATCTGTGCTGTTCACCCTCAGAAACCTTACTGAATGGAGCATTGAAATCTTTAGACCGAACTTGAGGAGTTAGGATAGGGTTCATAACAGGGCAGGTTAGTTCATATTTACGGACTTTAATTGATGACTCCCTAGCCTTCTTAGATCTCACAAAGAAAGTTAAATAAGTTATGAGCTTTAGAAGGTCATCAATATCAAAACTAGACTCCCTAGGTGCTTTATTGGAGTTAAACACTGGAGTGGCATTATAGTCATTATCCTCGCTTTAATCAAGTAGCCTATTCTTCTCTGGATTTTACCACAAAGTAAAACAGTTTCCTATCACACTTTGAACTTTTAATTTTGTCAGTAACCAAAGAAACATAATTTTCCATAAAAATAATAGTGAGGCCTTTGTATTCCTCCCAACAATTCTGAACCTGAATACTAACCCTGACATGAGACACAAAACAATTCCCTTGAACATTCTACTAGGTAATTACCAAAAAATCCACGACATGTCTCGAAATTCACTAAAATCCTAAATGACCAGACAATCTAGATTAAGTGGCTTGCTGTTCAAGCTGATCGAAAATTAGAGATGCAAGACAAAGAAAGTATGATTTGGACAAGCCATTGTTATTGCCATTACCAGTTAGATTGTCTCATTACAGCAATAGCCTTTTTTATGTCAGTTCG